>NC_090265.1:717997943-718297943 GCF_040414725.1 Anabrus simplex
GGTTGTCAGTACGGACTTTATTTGGTATAAATTAATATTTGTGGGTTGTATGATCTGTTTTGTGTAACAGAACATGTGAGGTTACGTCACGATACTTCTGCTGTATATTTAGTAATACGACTTTATTTAATGTAAGAACACGTAACTGAAAAACCTACAACCTGTTTTCCATCAATGACCGGGTCAGGGATGGAATGAATGAAGCTCCCATTTTGCGGCGAGGATAGGAATTGTGCCGGCTGCCGAAGCCTGTCGCACTCCTCTGGGGCAATGATTAATGACTGACAGATGAAATGAAATGATAGTGGAGAGTGTTGCTGGAATGAAAGATGAAAGGGAAAACCGGAGTACCCGGAGAAAAACCTGTCCCGCCTCCGCTTTGCCCAGCACAATTCTCACATGAAGTGACCGGGATTTGAACGACGGAACCCAGCAGTGAGAGGCCGACGCGCTGCCGTCTGAGCCACGGAGATTCTAAGAACACGTAATTAATAGTATATAATTTATTATTACCTGTAAATATGATGTATAAATCCAATGTAATGTTGTGGAACACAGAGTAATAGTCTAGAACCTTTGTCACTCGAGTTTTACAGAATGTTCTCTCCACTTGTACATAGGTTATTGGAGAATGGAGAAGATACGAGAAAGCATGTTGTGTCATACTATTCTGGAAGCCTGGCCAGGCAAGGTATATAAAGAAACAGTCTTGGTTTATTGAGTTGAGTGGTTTCTTCTTCTTCTTCGATTCAGTTCAAGACGGTGGTTCATTAATGTGTGTGTATAATGTGTATATAATTTGCAAATAAAACAGTGTGCACAATTGACAGCATCCCGTGTGTGCATCTTGGTGAGTACAATAAACAATATAACGCTTATTATTGTACATTTCAAATCAGTCTGTCCGTTAAACAGTCAAGGCAAGCATCACTGTAAAGACGTGGCGAAGTAGAAGGCGAGTTACAAAAGTCACACATAATATTATGGTGATTAGAAAATGGATAAACAGACGTCAGCATCGCGAAGGATTTGTGTCTATCAAGCTGAACGATTTCTACAATTTGGAAGGACAGAGATATAATACAGTCACTTTTCGAAAAAAGTTATTTAAAAATCAATAGTGCCAGATGATTTGAACACAAAGATATTGAAGAATCTTTACGTAGTTGGTTTAAGCAGCAAAGAACAAATAATCAGGTGCGTAACGTTAATGCGCAGGCGGGCCCGGACCTTTAAGGGACCTCGCAAACTCCTCGCGAAAAAATAAAACATATCTAACTTAATGACATTCTGCACAAAAATGATCAGGGCGATTTTGTAAAATCAGTCGAAAGATTTTTTTTTTTCTAGAATTCGTACGCAGAGGATTTACCAGTGACTGAGCAGTTCGCTGTGTTCAGTGCAAAAAAAAAATACACCTGTTGCCGTCTCTCGCAACACCGCGATACGCTCTGTACCAAATTATTTAAATAACTACAGCAATGAAAATTGATATCAAAATACAGTCGAACCTCGATCTCCATTCTCGAATTTTCAGCATCTCGAAGTAACTTAAATTTCCCGGCCGTTTGTTCTACTCTTCACGTGTATTTATTTCTCTATTACTCGAAATTCGATTAACGAATTTCTCGATTTCTCGAAGCAATGTTTCTTCCTTTGAAACAAAAAATACTCTGTAACTCGAATTTTGTGTAACGTTAACTGTGCAATGCGGCATTTGTGGTTTGTGAGGAACAAATTATCATAAAAATACTCTCTATATATATAATACGAGTTTTGTCTGTACATTGCTCAGAATTTAAAAAGGATGGTATTTCTGTATCAGTCGTGCCCACAGTAACAAGGAAATGCACTTTTTACTTTTCCGTAATGTCTGTCTGTCTGTCTGTCTGTCTGTCTGTATGTATGTATGTATGTATGTATGTATGTATGTATGTATGTATGTATGTATGTATGTACACGGATCACGAGAAAACGGCTGAAGGAAATTTAATGAAAATCGGTATACAAAGTCGGGTAATAAGTCGCTGCAATCTAGGCTATAAATAAATTTATTCACGCTGACTGAAATGGTAGTTTAGGGGAAGGCCTAAAATTTAATTCTCAAATATTTGTTATTAATGGTGGTATCTTAACGAAAATTGGTAGGGGAAGTCTAGGAATAAGTCGCTACAATCTAGACCATAAATAATTGTATTCATGTTGAGAAAAATGGTAGTTTAGGGGAAGGCGTACAATGGAATTATCAAATATTTATGTTATCAGTCGTCCTATCTTAATGAAAATCGGTATGCAAAGTCGGGGAATAAGTCGCTATAATCTAGGCCATAAATAATTTTATTAAAGCTGAATGAATTGCTAGTTTAGGGGTAGACCTAAAATTTAATTCCCAAATAATAATGTTATTAGTGGTCGTATCGATAAATACTACATAACTAAAGTTATATAGTATTATATTTCCGATCATTAATGTCTTATAAATTTTTACCATACCGGCTATGATCAGATATATTCAGGAATTTGGTTTTTTTTGTTACTAAGTCCTTATCAGCGCCGAGTCACGAGAAAATGGGTAAACAGGATTTAATGAAAATCGGTATGTAAAGTCGGAGAATAAGGAACTACAGTCTACGCTATAAATAATTATAAGACGCCCTAATCGTCGCCGTAAGACATATCTGTGTCGGTGCGACGTAAAGCAAAAAAAAAAACCGCCCTAAGATCACATAGTCGAAATAAAACTAAATGTGAAGGACTACAATATAGAAAACTCATAAAATTGATCAACAATAACATTATATTGACCACTGTTTGTTGTGCTATGCTTTGTTTTCTGTTGCCACTCATCTCCGATAGATAGAATTACTGCTGCGCACCGAGTATTTTTTAAAATTTGCCTTACGTCACACCGACACAGATGGGTCTTATGGCGACGATGGGATAGGAAAGGGCTAGGAGTGTGAAGGAAGCAGCCTTGGCCTTATTTAAGGTATAGCCCCAGCATTTGCCTGGTGTGAAAATGGAAATCTATGGAATAACATCTTCAAGGCTGCCGACAGTGGGGTTCGAATCTATTATCTCCCTGATGCAAGCTCACAGCTGCGCGTCCCTAACCACACGGCCAACTCGCCCAGTTGTACGAGTGTAACAGTCTGCCTAAATATTGGCGTGAAGTAGCTGGGGAGTTAGGTAACTTTCTTCTTTAGCATGCCATTCCTCTGTTTCATAAATTTTCCGATACTGCTGGTACGTAACACACTGGTTCATCATAGCATTCGAGCTTATCAATCCCTACTCTGAGGCACTGATTGGAATGAGAAGTGTGCATATTTAACGGAATAATGGGAGAGAATTGTTCACGGCAGTCTGCGGCCTGTCATTCCAGCTCTGGAACTTTGGACTGTTAGATCGGCACCGTAGTACTGTTCGTTAAAAGTGAGAAAATGTGAAGTTTTTCATTTGATTGAGCATTTTATATGACAACAATCCTTTTAATCGCTACACTCCTACTGACGTTTGTGTAATCACCTATATTCACTTCAGTTAGGAAAACCACGAAGTCAGTCTTTCTGAGAATCCCGTAGCGAACCACGGGTACTAGTTATCTTATAATTGTAACAAATTAACTTAAGAGATTTTTAAGGTGTAAAGTATTTTTCAGTGTAATCCTTGTATGAATACATAATTTTCAGACATCTGACCTTAAGGTTACCTACAGGATGATGATGCCCTTAACAAGGGGCGAAACATAACCCTGAGAAGTGTATATAGTATTGTGTAGATTTCACCCGTGTAGCACGTGGCTTGTATTGAATAGGTGGTGATAAGGAATAAATTATTTTTGTGATAATTTGCTTAAAGTCAGCTTCAATACGGACCAATCATGAGAATTGTCTCTTGCAATTGTGAGGAACAATTAACAAGTAGAAAGGTTTACAATGATGCTGGGAGCTAATATATCGGGAACCGAAAAACTAAAACTTCTAGCGATCGGAAAATCGGCGAAACCTCGCTGTTTCTCGGGTGTGAATTAATTACCGGTCAAGTACGGAAGCAACCCCTAAAGTCGCGGATGACAAGCTCCATTTACGAATCTCAATACCACGCAGCCGAGAAGTTTCAATGAGAAGGGAGGAAAGGTTAACAGTAACACACACAGAAAAGACTAACGGATTTTTTTTTCCAAACCGAGGCATGTTTCTTGTTTCACTATTGTATGTACTGTATCCCTCTTCTAAAATTTTAGTATTCTAAGGGTTATAATTAAAGTGATGCCATAAAATAGAGTTTGTTTGTATATAAAAACCCCATGGCACTACAGCCCTTCAAGGGCCTTGGCCTACCAAGCGACCGCTGCTCAGCCCGAAGGCCTGCATATTACGAGGTGTCGTGTGGTCAGCACGACAAATCCTCTCGGCCGTTATTCTTGGCTTTCGAGACCGGGGTCGCTATCTCACCGTCAGATAGCTCCTCAATTCTAATCACGTAGGCTGAGTGGACCTCGAACCAGCCCTCAGCTCCAGATAAAAATCATTGACCTGGCCGGGAATCCAACCCGAAGCCTCGGGTAAGAGGCAGGCACGCTACCCCTACACCACGGGGCCGGCATATTTTTTATATACTGTTAAAAATAATGTATTCAGTATAAGCCCGTAAATATATATGATTGAATTATATGCTATACATGCTCAGAAACGGTATTCTCTATATCTCGAAATTTCGATAACTCGAAATAAAATGTAGTTCCAAGGTGATTCGAGATATCGAGGTACTACTGTACCTTTATCTGCTGTAATTAAATTGATATTACTTATTAATACGTTATATTTAATCTGAGGGGGCTCGAATTTTTATTTTGGTAGACGGGCCCGTATCACTTTCGTTACGCCCCTGGTGCCGATCAATGGATCAAGCGAAAGCCAATGAAATTCCTTCCAGTCCCACTCCACAAATACTGTTCTGTACATACAATTCTTCTTCCAGATAGGTTTTTTGAAGTTTTAACCTTAGGTAACCCTGTATGTAAGTATGCAGCCGAAAACTTACACATATGACATTTTTAGCAACAAAACAACTGTTTGTGCGACTTTCGGCTATAACGAGCGTTGATTGACGGTGTCGTTATAACCGATTTCGACTGTATCATGTTGAAGTTTCCTTCAGTTGGTAGGTACTCGTATTTTAAGAGACGCTGGAGATACTGGTATTGGTGTCGATCACGCAACCTTGAGGGCAGCTTCTTTAAGCAGCCCCACTAAACATTCTTGTAGTCTGTTATGGTTATACGGAACACTTCCTGTTATATAGAGACGTACCTAGTATTGTGACCTTTCTAGAGTGTGATATAACTCACCGTCTTAAGAGTTGCAGCCAGGACCTGTCTTACTGTGTTGTGCGTACCCAGGTGGCTGAGCGTGAGTATTAACTAGCAGCGGCGATTGGGAATTAAAAGTAGGGTGGTCGAACTTATATTTAGACCTTCCATATTCTTCTTACCATGCATGCTTCATTACTAACAGTGTTTCCATCAATGAAAGTATATCAGCTTTTCTCAATACCACATGGCCCAATGTTGTTCATATTTATACTGACGGATCGAAGATCACAACAGGCGTGGGTTATCCATTCTTCTGTGTTGCATCTCAGGTGTCAATAAAGTATTCCTTACCTGAAGAGACGTCTATTGTTACTGCAGAAATTTTAGCTGACCATTCAGCCATTAGCTACGGAATTCGTCACTTCCGCAAAATTCTAATACTATCTGATTCACAATGTGCCCTTCAAAAGCTACAGAATTCTCGCTAGGACATGTCTACACATCAGTATGTATTAGACATTTTTAACTTAATCCATACCGCCCAGAAAGCAGCTCAGGAAGTACATCTCCTATGGATTAAAGGCCACGCTGGTATAACGATGAACGAGATAGTAGACCAGCTAGGGAAATAAGTCACAACTTGTGAACTTACCATATTCTGATCCCTACCCACAATCAACAGGTCTACAGAGAATGGTCTAAGTACTGCTTACAAGAGTAAAGCACTATGCTAAAATTCAGCCCACCATACCAACGCAAATATGATTCAAGAAATTGAAACTAACTCGCAGATACCTTTCATCTTCAATAAGAATGCGTCTGGGGCATGGATGCTATCCGAGTAATCTACACAGGATCAAGACCATCGGCAACCCTCACTACCCAGAAGACCCTGGAGAAATAGTCGACTTGAACCACATCATACTGTCATGTAGGGAAGAAGTACTCCCAACAACAGAACCATCTCTACTCTTCTTCACTGCCACCTTCAGTTGCCATCCTGCTATCAGACCTAACTCCACAATGCGCTGTAATTTTCCACTATTTATCAGGCTGTATATTAATTTATAAGATATGACCTTTTTTTCAACCACGAAATGTGTGTACCATAAATGTATGCTCACTCTGTAAATGCTGCCCGCATGGTTTTCCGAGGCCTAACGCCATTAGCAGTAATTTCTTAAAAAAAGGGGGGGGGGAATGTACTGAAAAATGTATCCGGGTTTGTGGGGTATAGCAGTAAAAGAAAAAGCTACAAAACGGTAAATTTTCTAATGCTCTCTTAGCGAATTTCGAGAGAGAGCTAAAGGTTGACAGTTAACCAACTTAAGTGCGGTAATAATAGTTTTTTGAGATTTTGATTCAATACTATACAATAACACTTTCACCAAAGGAACAATATTACGCATGCATTACAATTAAATACAAGCAAGGCGTGCTTATACAATTAAAATAATTTAGTATTTGACTATGCAGTAAGAAACTAACAGACAATCAAGAGACTGCCAGGCTGAAGAATGACTATAACCTTGGCAAAATATATATATACCCCTGCTACCCTTCCTCACAGCACATGCCAAGTCTCCACTACTTGCTGTGGCGCTATACAATTCGGTTAGCCGCGACGAACGACATTTTGTATGTATGACCGCTAATACTTTTCCTAATAATGAATATAAAGGAAAGAATTAGCTGATAAGACAACAGGACTTGTACAAATTGCTGTTTTTTTACAATACCTGTAATTCCTTGTTTCATCCGGCAAAACTGGAACGCAAATGTAATGTTTTCTCCCCATGCCGCTTCTGGTCGGAACCCCTATCTCTCCCACTCTCTCGGTATTAGGTTTAATAATAAATAATGGTATTAGTTTTTACGTCCCACTAACTACTTTTACGGTTTTCGGAGACGCCGAGGTACCGGAATTTAGTCCCGCATGACTTATTTTACATGCCAGTTAATGTAGGTATTAGGTTTGAGGGACCATAATTGTCTTTCATTTTCTCTCTCTTCCTGGCCCTTGTCCTCTTTTGGCTGTTGTCTTCATTTTTCGAAGTGTCGGATCGCTTCCATTCTTTCTCTCTGGTTAGTGTTACATAGAGGAAGGTTGCCTAGTTGTACTTCCTCTTAAAACAATAATCACCACCACAACCTTACTACCTTCAAAAAGACAAAATCTCTAAGTATGGTGAATTTATTTTCCACTTCGAAATTATCGGGTTCTGAATGCTCCGATTGAGTGTACCATATCCCGCAGTTATTTAAAGTTCGCGAGGCGCTGGCCTTGTCACTCCAACTTGACATGTTCGATCCTACCTCAGTCCGGTGGTATTTGAGAGTGCTCAAATATGTCAGCCTCGTGTAGGTAGATTTACTAGCACGTACAAGAACTGCTGCGGAACAAAATTCCGGCACCTCGGCGTCCCCGAAAACCGCTGAAGTACTTAGTGGGACGTAAATCCAATAGCATTACATTATTTAAAACCTTTAACTATTGTTTTCTTCCAGGTGCATTCTATCATAGTGCCCAGGTGTGCAGAAATGTTAAATCCGCCACTATCTATGTAGGAACAGCAAGATAAATGTGAAACGTCTGTATTCATAAAACATTTTCAATTTGAAGAGAATAATATGTTCACACGGGTTTATCTAAGAGGAATTGTTGAGGAATGGCCAAGGCTTAACTAGCACAAACGGTTTGCTTGATGTGTTCACAAGGTAGTAGAGGAGGGACGTTCTCTTGTGTTGTTGGTGATGGTGGGAGGAGAAACCCACGGGTCCCTAGTGTGGGGTTACAGACCTCAGTGGATGAAGCGATCTCGTCCTTATAAACATAGCGCTACGAACCAAGCCGGAAGTAAGCAGGGAGAATAACATTGTTACAGATACATTGTATACATCAGCATTTCTTCAGTCTATGGATATATCAAAATATTTATTATTAAGGAACATGTTGTGCATACTAAAGTTAGAAAATAAAAACCATGGCAATCAGCAAAAAGAAAATCTCCAGCGCTGCTATCATCCTCGAACGAAGTCCGGCTCCATGGCTAAATGGATAGCGTGCTGGCCTTTGGCCACAGGAGTCCCGGGTTCGATTCCCGGCAGGGTCGGGAGTTTTAACCATCATTGGTTAATTTCGCTGACACCGGGGCTGGGTGTACGTGTTGTCTTCATCATCATTTCATCCTCATCACGACGCGCAGGTCGCCTACGGGAGTCTAATCAAAATACGTGTCCTTGGACACTCCCGGCACTGAAAGCCATACGCCATTTCATTTTTTTCATCCTCGAACGAAACGCCAACAAAAGGATGCCACAGATTAAGTGTCTAGGACAGTGGCTAGCACAAGAATTGGGTCCAGAGAATAACATCCACGGTACTTCCCTGCCTATCATAAGAGGATCTGAACTTGGGAGCGTGGGTTGGCGACCACGGTCCCCTTAGCTCAGTCTGGCAGTGGTTCCACTTACTCGTGACAGACTCCTCACTTTCATCTATTCTATCCGACCTTCCTTGGTCAACTCTTGTTCTTTTCCGTCTCCGACGGTATTAGCGGGAGTCTTTCATTTTCACGCCCTTCGTGGCCCTTATCTTTCTTTAGCCGATATCTTAATTTTTCAAGTGTCGGAACCGTTCCATTTTGTCCCTCTAATTGGTGTTATATAGAGGATGGTTGCCCAGTTGTACTTCCTCTTAAAACAACAATCACCGCCCCACTGTAAGAATAAAGACGAGAAGTTCAGTAGTTATAAGATGTTTCATTTGCATTTCGTTAAATGCTGCTATACTTTGAAATCTGTATTTTGTGTTTGGATTAAAGAGGTCTGATTGTCCAATCTTGCCAGACAAAATAAATCTGATCGAAACTACACAAGGCATGAAATAGAAGAGAACGTGCTGCATATAGTTTTTAAGAAAAGATGTAACTTCACCGTTGGTGGTGGTGGTTTTAAGGAGACTCACGACTGAAATTTGGAACTCATACAATTTACCACTTGCTTGTTGTAGGCTACTTTGCACATGTTAATAAGATGTACTGGTCGACAACCCTCAGCACAAAAAATTTGAAGTTGATTAGTTAATTTGTTGCAAAGTTATTATCAAATCATATTTATTTTTATATGTTACATATAAAAAGCTCCTTGCCGCACAATTTTTTTTGCTAGTTGCTTTACTAGTTGCTTTACGTCGCACCGACACAGATAGGTCTTATGGCGACGATGGGACAGGGAAGGGCTAGGAGTGGGAAGGAAGCGGCCGTGGCCTTATATAGGTACAGCCCCAGCATTTGCCTGGTGTGAAAATGGGAAACCACGGAAAACCATTTTCAGGGCTGCCGACAGTGGGGTTCGAACCTACTATCTCCTGAATACTGGATACTGGCTGCACTTAAACGACTCCAGCTATCGAGCTCGGTCCGCACACTTTTAATTATTTTTGAGTTATAATTTGACAATATGAAAGTGACTAAGGTACGAATGATGCTAGTAAAGCCATTCCTTATGCAGCCAGTCCCCGCTTTGAACGGTGTGAAAATATCGCTCGTAAGGTCGGTTGGTGCATGCATTTCAGTGGGCTTGGCAAACTGATATGTAATAGCAACATCGGGCTGGGTGAGGAAAGCAACGGGAAACTACCTCACTCCTCATTTCTCTAGTACGCCTCTTCAGTGATGCCTAGGCCACCTATCATATCTGATGGCGGAGCTGTTGAAGATCCAACCAGCCTTAGGGCTGGCGACTGAACATACACGCAATTTGACAGAATTGTCAAAAATACTCATATACTTAATAAAAACTCTGGGTTTTGTAGTCAGGTATAAACTATTGGAGGTATAAGTTTTTCAATTTTCCATTATTCATTCAACAGGCAAAACTCAAGTTTGGTGCTACTTAAGGAAAAATATATATATATGAAGGTAATATTCAAGTGATAATAAAATGCAGAACTGTATATACTGAAACTTTATCAGAAAATGTCGGGTGAATCTGATAAGAACTCTGTCACAAGGAGCATGTTACACATGCCAATGAGCTGATAATATTTTAAATTAGAAAAATGCAATCGAAATTATTAATAAACATACTTGCTTTAAAACTGTTCTGGACTGTAAAATACCACGTTTCCATGGGGAATTCAAATCAATCACCTCAGCAGTTTGGGATTAGCCTCTGTATCATCGGGCCGCGAGCCCAATTAGGATTTTATACTTGGTTTTCAAGGAATTATTACGCTATTACGCCTCCATACATTTTGTGTTTGGGCCAGTAATTTAACCTGTTCTTCTTTTTCACGAAGGCCCAGTAGTTTGGATAATAGATACCCCTGTGTACAAAAATTGTAAATTGTAGCTTGGGCCTAGAGAGGTCAGAAATTGTAAGATTTTTGTGTAATGTTGCCTTGAGTGGGCTGCAAGAAATTGTAAGCACAGCCTCCTTGGTTGAAGCTGGAGAGCATGTAAGCTCTTTTCTGAGATTACTGTAATATTGAGGGGTGCCTCTGGAAGGCTGTAAATTGTAACGGTTGGAGCAAAGTGCTCTGGAACCTTGTGTCGAAGTAAACGCTACATTGGCGACATTGTAAATTAGTAAATTAGGGGCTTGAAGCCCAAAAGTGTTAAATTCCCTATTCTGTGGTTTTCTATTCTTATATCAAAATTGTCATTGTACCTGATACTCTGTTGTTTTCATTAAGTGAAGAATGTTGTTAAGTTTGATTTTCTGAAAATAAATATAACCTTTATTTTAAAGTTTTATATGAATTTCGATATCGTAGATATACCCTTTCAAGCCCGCACCTTCTTTCACCTCTGTGATCCATGAAACCCCTGTAACAATTATTATTAAATTAAAATTTTGAATTTTACAGCATTACCAGCGGTCATACCCGTCGTTCTCTGGTTTATTAGCTTCCTCGAGAGATCAGTGGTGGGTGTCGGACCGATGATCACGGGTTCTATTCCAACCAACAAAAGAGAACAGTAAACCTGAAAGATTGCATTTCATTTTAGCAGAGCTACCTATAAAAAGAAAACAATATTACTCCTATAAGACCAGCCCTGCAATGTCTTCCTTCAAGGATGTGAAAGTAAACGGGAGTGGAATACCGGCACTCTTTTATCTCTACGAGTGTAATTAAGTTAGAAGTATGAGGTGAGGAAGTATGAGCAACACATGAGTGTACGTTAGCAGTGGCGATCTGATGGAGCGAAGCCCACTAGTGATGGGATATTCGATTAATTTTACTGAATCGATTCATTTTATTCCGTTCTCGTTACTGAATCCATACTGTGATCCGATTCACGGCACATTAGAGTCAACGTTCCTATTACATCTGTGTAGTGTCTACTGATAAGACATTAGCAACAACATTCAAAGCTTGCTGCTGCCATCTGGTCTTCATTCCATGAACTGCTATCCTATGCGTCATCTAGTTTTCAGCAAATACAGCAGAGACAATAGGCGACACTTCCGGAATTAGCCTTGTTAAAATGGGAGGCAATTCGCAAGTGGCGCTCCTAGTGGCGTGACCTGAAATTCGCGCGAAATTCAAATATCAATGGAAATGTATATACGGAAATGGATAAATAAATTACGTCTAGAAAAAAAGTGTTGCTAAAATATTAACTTCAAAGTTGCTAAAGCAATTCTGGATACATGAATGAAGAATTATTTTACAGGTTATTATTTAAAGACTGAAATTAGACATATAATCAAGATGTGAAATGGACTGCTCTGAAAGGGATTGATCTTTCATTTATGCATTACTTTTTAGCTTTAGCACACCTGCCTGAACCTTCACGGCTAGATTTGTCTTTTTTTCTCATTTAAAATTATTGTACATCACATTAGGACACTTGTCAATAAAAATATCGGCACATTCCTTACAAACATGATTCAATGAATTTACATTTAAGAGCTGGACAATTTTCCTTTTAACTTGAAGCCTACTAACAGAAAGAAAATCTATAAATTTAGCTGCAAAAACATTCAAAATTTCCCTATAAGCAATACTTGCCATTACATTAGAGTAAAGCAAATTTGCATCATCATCATCATCACATTTCTTAAATCGCCCATATTTTCATCAGTGCTTGACAACGCATTATGGCATTCCAAATGGGGTTACTTGGAACACACATATGCATATGCATTTTCCTGAATTAAATCAAACCCACAGATCACACCTACAACAACACATCGGTATTGAAGGTTAACTGCTGCACTAAGCTTATTATATTTCAAGTCAGTTAAAATATGGGTCACGCAAGTCAGAAGTTTAGGAAGTAGGCCTTCTATAAAAATATCTTTGTAACTGGAAGAATATATATGCAAACACAGTATTTACTTACATTTTCTTGTTACGAGGGAAACAGAAGAACGACCGTGAACCCTTCTGCACTTCATAGTTATTGCAGCCAAACGCAGCACATATCTTTCCACTCATATTGACAGGAGATGTAAAGAAATGACGCACGCTAATATTTACTTATGTCAGCTTAATGCAAGCTCATAAATAACCCCCAAACCTTCACAAACAAATACACGTGCTCTTATGACAGAATCAGTAACTCTCAGGTCACTCCGCTAGACAGAGTTCTAATCGCTGTCCCTCGATATCTCACAGAGTGTCGCGTATTGTCTCTACTGTATTTGCTTTCAGCACGGCCGACTTGATGCGTCGCTCCAGCTAGCTGAGCGCAGCGAGGGATCCAGTCGGCCGTGCTTTCAGATTCACGTTTCTCCTGGCTGCCACCTCTTCGCATCAAATTTTGATGTTACAAAGCCTTTCCCCCACAGTGGCAACTCCATTAAATACGTATACAGAATTAGATGAAAAACCATCTGTACGCACAATCATCAGTGATCTGCATTTAGAGCTGTCGCCCAGGTGAGAGATTTTCTATCAATTGTATGCCTAGTATTTTCTTAAATGATTTCAAAGAACATAGAATTTTCATTGTATTCATGGTAAGTACACAATACAAAACAAATAAGTTAAAAATGAAATGCAGGAAAAACATAGGCACTTGTGCGGTACTATACGTGCTCGTTATATTACAGTACGAAACTTACGTAGTTAATAATAATAAGAAGAAGCAGAATAAGATGAACTGACATAACTCAAATTTTATACACTAACGTATGGTTTTCCCTCAGTTCTCTGAAAGTCACAACTCTATTATATATGCAGAATTAGATGTAAAAATACTTGTGTTCGCAGTAAGTAGCTTACATATTTAAATCAAATAAGTTGCTTTACGTCGCACCGACACAGACAGACCTTATGGCGACGATGGGCTTGGAGTAGAAAATAAGCGGCCTTAATTAACGTACAACACCGGCGTTTGCCTGGTGTGAAAATAGGAAACCACGGAAAACCATCTTAACGACTGCCGACGGTAGGATTTGAACCCGCCATCCCCCGAATGCAAGTTCATAGCTGCGCGACCCTAACCGCACGGTCAACTCGCTCAGTAACTTTGAAGATATGTCTTTCTATCAGTAGAGGATTTTTTAAATCGTCATATTTTGTATAGGCTACCCGAGATGTACACTAGCCCTGTGGTTTACTGATTCAACATCTTTTTGTTAAAGTTATTGCGTCAGTCGGCTCACTTACCCACTGTCCACGTACGCCGTGATCTCGTGATTCGATCATTGAAGTCTTGTGCTTGCTTGTTGTTTAAAGGGGCCTAACATCGAGGTCATCGGCCTCAAGTCTTGTGCAATGATATGGCATACGAACTGAGAAAATATTGAGCGGTTCTTCCCAATATAAAACAGACAATTTCGAGTGGTCACGAGCATGACTTGTAGTCATAAGGTAGGCTAGAGAGTTGATTTGAATTAGTTGTCGAATGTCAACTAAGTTACAATACTGATTCATTAAACTAATAAGTAGAATAAAGTAATAGCCTACCTATTTACTGACTAGTTACTTTGGAATTATGTTTTGACTACCTTTTTAACACTGCAAATAAATCCATATATTATTTAAACCCCCTGTAAGAAGAGGACAGTGAATGCAAATGGGTATTTTCAAATGAGCTGAGAGCGAGAGCCCGTCATGGCGTACGATTCTTTCAGTGTGCCATGACTCTGTGTCTCGCTGCAGAGGAAGTTCGCCTCCCAGTCAATGTCCAGTGTGCCGATATGAACCGTGTGTGTGTTATGTCTCACTGATCCATGAGTGAGACACTCAGCACTGTCTGCTGCGAGTCAACTGAATCGTGTGCCGTGAGCTCGCCGTTCCTGTGAATCGATTCACTCGGACACTTGAATAAATCGATGCACTGCCTCGAATCATACACTCAGTAGCCAACACTAAAGCCTAGCACACATATCCCCGGCAGTGTTGCCAGGTCTCCCGAAATTTCAGATCTCCCGATATTTTTACAACACACCAGAAAAACCGATAAAACTAAACATCTGCCAGAATTTCTTCTAATCCAAATTTAAGGGAAATTAATAATAAGGATTAAAGGTGTATAATATATCTGTGCCGAAAAACTCTTTCCTCGTCTCACTGCATGATGTATTATCGATAACATCACTCGTTATGTACTTCCCCCATTTATATTAGGCTCGGATTACGTAATCTCTCCCCTCTTATTGAACTCAAAACTCATGCTTGACTGCATCATTCGAAGGGAAATCCCCGACCCGCACACAGAATACAAAATCTGCATCCTGCTACGACTTCAAAATTGGCACACAGTTTCTACGCCTGATGAATAACTACATCTACAGGAAGAGTGGAGGAGAAAGAGGAGGAGGAGGAGGAGGAGGAGAAGAAGAAGAAGAAGAAGAAGAAGAAGAAGAAGCATAGAGTGCCAAAAAGTACGGGTGATTGAATTGGTATATTTTTCTCATAATAACTTCAAACAACTATTGCATTCTTTAATTTCATCATTTCAGTGCTCGAGAAACTACCGAAATTTTCACTAAAACTTCCAAAATATTTAAGTACAATCTACCTATTTTTTATTTGTAGACCTGGCAACACTGCCCCCCAGTCCCCGTACCTATCGGACATTCAGCAGTAAGCCGCTCGAGGTGAGCCGAGGGGAGAGGGATGCAGTGCCTGGGTTGCAATATCTTTCTCCAATGTCTCAGAAATACGTGCGACGTTTATTTTTCTCATTGCTTTCAAATTTTGTAAATGGAACAATGTGTCACATGCTTACATTATAATGTGGTTTAGATTTCCATCGTTCTCATTTGAGGTTTGGGTAGCCCTCAGTATACGCCACTGATATACGCCGTGCCACTACCTTTTAAATGCGGCATTTAGAGCCTTAAGAAAGCCTCCCTTATGAGGAAGTACAACTAGGCAACCATCCTCTATTAACACTAATCAGAACGCAGAAACGAGAACATATCGAAAAATGACGGTATCGGTATAAGTCCAATATCGTCGGGGTCGGAAAAGAACAAGAAGTGACCAAGAGGGTAGGATAGGAAAGATAAAATTGAGGAGCCTAATATAATTAAGCGCAAAACAATGCTAGATTCAGTTAGGGGACTTGTGGTCACCGACCTACGCTCAAATTTGAGAACCGCTGGTGGTTACCCCTTTTAGCAACCTTTTAGGACAGACAGGAGTTACCGCTCTGACCTGCAGGAGGAACCACTACGGAGAAGTGCTTTCTAAAGAGGAGAGAGGGCGTGTATATTTCGACGGAACCTGGCAAGCAAGACGGGTCACTACAGCCTTACCTCTTGATCTCTTTCGACCCCGACGCCATTAGGTCTGTGACCTCTAGAGAGTGGCTGTACCTCCCACAATCATCACCGTCTAGCACACCTTTCTCTCCGATACCTTCAAATCTTCCCTCTTCAGCTGTGATTAGTGTTATCAATACGTCTCGGATTTGTATTACCTAATAACTGTAGAAACATGCACTTGTGTCCTTAAAATACCGAAATATGATTTTAAAACTTGGAAAGCAAAATGAATTAAATATTGTCCAACAATTGGTTAGAAAACTGTTTTTATTCATACAGCAGACAGAAGAAGAGAATCGAAATAGGACAGAAAAACTGGAGAGAGATGTCAGGAATAGGAACGTGCCGATATAAATTGCAGGAAAAGTTTACAGGAAGCCGATAAAATTTAAAGGAATAAGAAATACAGGAAGCAGTGAGACCAATACGCTGTAAACGGTGCCTCTAGGGTAGAACATCAGCAAGTTAGAGGTAGCAGAGATTTGGATGAGTGGTGTCTTCAGAAAGGATCACCCGGGGCACTCTGAAAACTGCCAACATTCGGGCAATGATATGGGAAGCAAGATTAAGGGACAACGGCTGTCGGCAAAATGATTACACGCATGCAAGCTGAGCGTCCGAAGAAAAGCTGGATGGACCTGATGGGAGAAGACCTGATCGTAAAAGAACCTACATATTGAAATAACCCAGGACAGAGAACGATGGACGAGGCTCATAGTAGTGAAGGGATAATCGAATACAAAATAATTGCTCATTCGATTATTTCATTTTATTCGATTATATTTCACATTCGATTACTTTTCGATTATTCATTCGAATGAATGAGGCAATCGAATGGTGAATAGTTTTTCCATCCGATAATTTTTTCGATTATTCATTCGAAACTCCATTCGAATCAAGGAGGGAATCGAATAGTGAAATTTTTCCATTCGATTATTTTTTCGATTATTCATTCGAAACTGCATTCGAATGAATGAGGCAATTGAATAGTGAATGCTTTCGAAATAATCGAATGAAAAGTGATGTTATTCACTCATTTAGTTCCTAAAAAAAGGCGTATTTCTATTCTTCATAAGAGTTCATCTATTCGCTTATTTCAGTTGATTATCCATCCGACACACTTAAACTGAAAAATTGATTCATGACGCATCCGAATATTCTTCGCAATACAACTGAAGGAAATTTAAAACTCGGAGGTTATTCGACTATTAAAAGTATTCGATTATCCCATCACTAGCTCACACACTCTCCATAGTGAAGAATTAGCTGCAGAAGGAGACCAGCAGCAAACTGGCTACATTCTTAACATTGTTTTTCCCTTTTATTTTGACGAGAAAAAAGTTTAACGCCAAATTATTCCTAAGGAAAGTAAATCCAAAATAACGAACCTCAAACAAAATAGCTTGGCGTTTAAGGCACAAAACACGTGGATAACACGTGGAGAATGGCGAAACGAATTAATTATAATGTGATCACACTATTTTTGGTCGAATATGACGAAATATGATTAACTAAAACCGTGTCATCATGTTAACAACCACTAGAAAATGTATAATTTAAGTTCATGAAAATACAGATCTGGATAAAAGTATAACATATCATAGAAATACGAGTTATCGCCTCCTGGCGGGGGAAAGCGCTCACAACCTGCTTTGGTAGGGTGACCGACTATCTCGCATTTTAAGATATTTTATAAATCTCCCGCGGAGGAACGACATTTGTCCCGCATTTCGTTAATTTTCTGTCTGAATGAATTTTCATGTGACTGACTTCGGTGCAGAATTTTCACCAAACGCAATTACTCGTCCTGCCATCTAGCTTTGTGGCTTCCCCTTTCGGAGAACAATCATTGAACGAGAAATGCAACCATGCAAGCTAAGGGCGCCAATCTTTAAGTTGATGACTTAAAGATAAAAATTTATAATCAAGCTTGGACGGACTCTTATCACATTAAGCCGGAGAATTAGAAATCAAAAGGCTAATTAAGGCAGATTGATTAAAGTGAACTAGAAAAATACTATTTATTATATTGAATATAAATGACGACGGTTTAACGAGAACTGAATTTAAAATAGGAAATGAATTTAACAAAAAGGTTTTTTTTTTTTTTTTTTCTTTTTTTGGCATTCGGGTCGAAGCCCACTCAGCCAGTGAATTATGAATGGAAGGGAGTTTTATAGGAACTTATGTTTTAATTTATTTGTTGCTCGGAGACAGGAGAGATGGATTCATCTTCTCATCATAATGCCTATGAGGACATCCAGTGGTACGCGTGACTAGGCCGTGGATCAGAAGAAGGTAGGAGTGTTGTAGTACTATAGGGTAAGTTCGATGCTAGGCGAAGGACTTAGATTCGCAGTCCAATGTCAGAAAGAAATGCATATAACTCAAAGTAAGCAGATTGATCACTTTTGTGGAGAATTGACGAAAGAATAGGGGGTAATTGGTATCCTAATGTCAATAAATTTTGAAGTAGGCAAGTAGTGCGTACAAAGTGGTGTGGACATCCAAAGAATATATGATTAAGATCGGCAACTGTATCAGCTGAACATGAACAGAAGGGAGATTGTAGTACTTGGATTTTGTGCAGATGCTGAGGGAAACAACCATGATGAAACTTCATTCTTGCGATTGCTCTGATGAATTGACGCGAATAGGGACGCTGATGGTGCCAAAGAACGTTTGGAATATCTGGATGGATAGTGGCATAGTGTTTTCCGCGTTGTTGGGAGGTATCATGCCACTCGTTGTTCCACGCCGTCAATTGCCGTCGACGAAGCAAGGAGGTGTAATCCGATGCTGGAACTGTCGTGTAAGTCTGTTGGCCTTCAGTGGCAGCAGATCGTGCTGCTTTGTCTGCTAGCTCATTGCCTGGGATTCCTACATGGGCTTTTACCCACACAAATGAAACTTTCTTCCCCTGTGTCTCAAGTCGATGTACCTGTGCAATAATCTCGTGTACGAGAATCAAGGATGATGTCCGTGAGTTAATGGTTTGTAGACTCTGCAGTGCTGATCTAGAATCAGACAACACCACAATCAACCGCTCAGGAAGATTTGCAGCGTATTCGAGGGCCCCCAAAATGGCTGTAAGCTCAGCCGTAAATATAGATGCTGTCGGAGGTAGCTTGAACTTACCACAACTGCCGGATTGAACATCGATATAGGCGCTACCCACTGTATTACAGTCCTTTGATCCATCTGTGTAGATGTGTCGGGCGTGTGGCCATTCTGCCAGATAACGTTTCAGGCTGACATCGTTACAGTTCACAGTGATCTCAAATGATGTTTCTAGTCGAATATCCAGTTTCTTAATAGTAGTTTCAAAAGAACAGTTAAAACTGGGATGGGTATCTGTAGTGCTTATAATACGCCTGCAACCACTGAGATTGGTAAATTCATCCACTAGGATCGGTTGACGTTTCTTTCTCCAGTAGCGTGAAGTCAGTACTAGGGTAGTCAGCTTGGATATCTTGTGAAGTATTGGAGACTCCCTGTATTGAAAAAGTTTGAAAATATATTTCCCCGCTAGATATTGCCTTCGTAGATGAAGAGGAGGTTCGAGTGTTTCAAGTAGCAGAGCATTTGTAGGTGTAGTCTGCATTGCTCCTATGCAGAGTCTAAGGGCCTTATACTGACATTTGTCTAGTTTAGTTAACAATGTTTTGGAAGCCGTAGCAAAGCATCCACTTCCATAATCCAGGAGAGGTCGAATCAAACTTCTGTACAGTTGCAGCGCAATTTTCGGGTCACAGCCCCACCAAGAGCCGCTAATGGCTCGTAAGATATTGACTGAAATATCACACTTACGGAGCACATGATGAATATGTGGAGACCATGTCAATTTGTGATCGATGAGAAGTCCTAGATAAGGCACCACCACCTTGTAGGGAAATAAGTAGGAACCCAGATGAATCGTGTCCAGTGGGGGTCTCGAATGTCGAGTGTAGATAGAGACTGCTGATTTTCCTGCAGATATCGTTAATCCATGGTTATGAAGCCAAGGAGTGAAAGTCCTCATGGCAACCGTCATATGTTCTTGACACTTGTCCAAGGATTCAGCTTCTGTATAAATGCAAATATCATCAGCATACTGAAGAACTTGAATCTCAGGAGAAAATATAGATGTGAGGTCTGCTGTGTATATGTTAAAAAGCAACGGAGACAAGATAGAGCCTTGTGGAAGACCTTGGGATGTCATTCGAGGACCAATTGTCGTGCCATTGTGAAACATGATGAGATGTCTATCTTGTAGAAGGCAACTGAGGTTCCCAATAAAGTCCTCTGGGAGATGTAGGAAGCGTAATTTGTCTTCTAAGACGGGAATAAGCACGCTGTCATACGCAGAAGACAGATCAGTGTACAATGCCACAACGTAATTGTTATTGCTCAGACCAAGTTGGATGTCTGTAATTAGATGTACAAGTGTATCTATTGTACCTTTCCCACGTCGAAAACCCATTTGTTGAGGTGGTAGCAGCTTGTGATGTTCTACCCACCATTCTAATCGATGCTTAATCATCCTTTCCATAGTCTTGTACAAGCAGGATATCAAGGACAGTGAGCGATAGGATGAAGACAGTCGTGGATTTTTCCCATTCTTCAATAATGGTACCAGACGAATAAGTTTAAATGACGGAGGATGCACTCTTTGAAACCACATCCTGTTCATCAGCTTAAGTAGTTTCTTATGTCCATCACTAGACATGTTGAGTAACATTGGGTAATGGATGTTATCTGGGCCTGGGGAAGTATTATTACTAGTTTTCAAGGCTTTAATAAGTTCTTTAAATTCAAATGGACGAAGTAGTGGATGGAAATTATCTTCATGGCCATTGCGTGGTAAATAACCTATATGAGCTGAAGGAGGGGCCATTTTTCTCAGGATGTCCTCTTTTATTGGTATCGTACATGTAGATGTAAACTGAGGGCAGTTCTGTGAGTTTCGGAAACGACGAATATTCCGCCACATCGTAGCAGGAGAGATAGATGAGTTGAGAGAAGTACAATATTGGCGCCAACCTTGACGCTTTTTAAGCTTGAATAAGCGTTTTGCTTTCGCTTGAGTTTGTTGTACGGTGAGGAAATTAGCTTCAGAAGCATCCTGTTTATAATGATGGAGTGCCACACGCCTGTCATGCAACGCAGCTTGACATTCGTTATCCCACCAGGGAGTTGGAGGTCGTTTGCTGTATGCATATGGTCTGTTTTGTGGAATTGTAAGGCAGGCTGCTCGATTAATGGAATCGCAGAATGTTTCGTAGTCTCTGACAATGTCATTCGTTTCGTAGTATTCTTCCAGGATGAGATCTATTGCCTCCTTGTAACTTGCCCAGTCAGCTTGTCGAATTTTCCAACGATATGTTGGGTAGATGGTATGAGGAATGGTTGATGTATTAGTCGATGTTAATAATATTGGAAAGTGGTCAGATCCTAGAGTGTCCTGTAGAACCTGCCAGGAGAAGTCGAGTGCTATTGAAGGAGATGCAAAAGTAACATCTACTGCCGAAGGAGCTTGATTAGGTCGGGAAATACGGGTAGGGGACCCATCATTCAGTAGCACTAAGTTTTCTTCTTCAGCTACACCCATGAGTTGTATTCCATGTGAGTCAGTAGAAGAACTTCCCCAATTCAAGTGGTGTGAGTTGAAGTCTCCGAAGATAAGTACAGGCTGTGAAAGTTGGGAAAAGAGTCGACGCAGTTCGTGTACAGATACCAGTTGGTTAGGTGATCGGTATACGGAAACAATAGTTAACGGTGAACCCCTGTAGTTAACCTTGATGGCACATGTTTCCAATTTCGATCCTCGAAGATTAAGAGTTACTTGATCATAAATGATGTTCTTCTGGAGGAGAATTCCAACCCCTCCATAACCATCACCACGATCACTTCTTATAAAATTGTAGCCTGGAAGCTGAAAGGGGGTAGTATCCTTCAGCCAGGTCTCACTAACTACACACATTGAAACGGAGTAATCTCGCAGTAGAGTCTGAAGGCTAAGTTTATGCGCTCGTATTGAGTGACAGTTCCACTGTATTATTTTATTCAGTTGATGTGCGGTATCCATGGTTATTCTGATTTAAAAGTGATGAAATAACGTCACGTATATGAGAGGGATCAATTTCCGAGGAGGCCGTGTTTTTAAGCGTCAAAATAAACTGGACAATGTTTTCAAGCAGTGGAGTTGTAGGTAGAGCCTGTGGTGTTGTTTGAGGCTGTTGACTTGGTTGAACTTGTTGTGTAGGGTATATAGGTCCAGTGGAGTTGGCAGGGGAACGCTGTCCATTGTAGTATGTTTTCCACTGGTTGTGAACTGGAACTCTAGACTTTGGGGTGGAAGAACGTTTGGGTGTAAAACGAGAGGACACCTTAGAGGTACTAGGGAAAGAAGAGTTGGAAAGGTTATTGGTGGGAAGTGGCCCACGTGCAGGGAAAGGAAGGGGTGGAAATTCCTTGTGATAAGATGTACTTGCTGGAGGAGTGTTATTTTGCATCACAGTGTTAGCATATGTGCTTGTAGATTCCATTTCGAGTGCTTGCTCAATGGTGATATTTAAATGGGCCATATTATATTTAATCCTACGCTGTCGTTCGTATTCTGGACAGGATCGATCATCTGCACGATGAGGGCCAGAGCAGTAAATACATTTAGGCGGATCTGGAGTAAGGCAATCTGCAGTGATGTGACTGTCGCCGCAGCATGCACAGCGTGCTTTGCTACGACACTGTTTATTTACGTGGCCGTATTTAAGACATTGGTAGCAAAGGGTTACATTCTGGACGTAAGGTTCTACACCACACCGAGTGTTAAATATATACACGTAAGGAGGTAAAGTGCGACCTTCAAATACAACACGCAACAGTTGCCGAGGCACTAGTACAGTCTGTCCGTCTCGTACAAGTTTACGGTGAAAGCGATGTACTTCTAATATTTTCTTATCTGACTGAATTTCTGAAAGTAATTCTTCCTCCGAGAAGGACGTATCTACTGCACGAATAAGACCTGTCTTCACCGTTAGATGCCTTGGTATGTAAAGACTGAGTGAGGGGGATTTTAACTGAGCAAGCCTGTTTGCACAGGTAGCGGAAGAAAGTTCTATTTGAACCCTATTACGTCCCTTTGTAGTAATGTTCATTATAGAAGTACGCATGTCTGGAATTAAGGCCCTAATACACTTTCCCACGGACATTGGATGTAACCGGCCGATATGTTTAGTTACCGCACCTGCCTCATCGGGTTTATGTTCAGCATACACTATGAACGGACCTTCATCATCTAACTTATAGAGGTATGACTCATGCTGAGCGCTGCTTCGTACCTGTTGACTTGGAGCAAGCTGGCTAGCTGTATGCTGGGACGTATTCAACTGCACAGGCTGCACAGATGGGGCTGGCGGAATTGGGCAGCTAGTTCGATGTTCATGAGAATTTTCACTGGCACTTATTGACACTGATAGCTTCTTCACACTTAGGCCCTCTTCATTCCAGTAATCAGGACGCTCGTCCGGGAGACCACGTTTACGTAGTGTAGATATTTGAGAAGGTATTTGGTCTACATCACTTAACGGTCCGTCTGAATAGCACAAGTTTAATGCGGTACCTATAGCTGAGCTAAGTGAATTATGGTTAGATAGAGTACCTAGGCCACCGTCTGATGATTCCTCCATCCTCACTAAGTCCCGGGGACCCTCGTCCCCACTCACAGGTAACACTAATCCCTTATGTGCACGTGTCTATATAATACTATTATTCAGTACAGTCACACAGTTCTGTAAACACGGGCACGAGGTGATAGCGAGCTCTAGAAAGCAAAGCGAGCACAGCACAACCGTGTCTAGATGTTAAGGATGTTGGAAAGTTATTTTCACAAGATTAGTTTGCGTAATTACTTAGTTTTGGTATTTATTTGAGGAGCTTGTTTTTCTTCCGACTATATTCAATATGGCAGCCAACAATGAATGTAACAAAAAGTTGAATGACTCTACTTCGCGAAAACTTGCAATATTTTTAACTCGTTTGCTCACCATGTAGTCTTGTTCTGCTGGTCCTTGGAAAGCTTCCATCTTTGTAGCTGGGACATCACCGGTCGTCTTTGAGATCTCTTCATCTGCAGCTAAGTACCATTCCTGCCTTGCTAAGTGCACCAACCAGTAATTGGAAGATGGCTTCGACACTAACACTCCCTATTATGCTCTATCCCATATATTGGAGATGAGCCCTAAGTCATAGTTAGAAAAACCTCCTTGGGTTATGTGGAGAGGATACACAATTAATAATCCTTCCAACTTTACTGAAAATGTGCCCTGAAGTTTCATTTCTATTTAGTTTAATACTACCTATTGTCTTAGACTGGTACAAACCGGTCTAGTAGCCGAGCTGTACGTACTTCCTGATGAGAGTGGCTATACACCCCTCATTCAGAAATTCCTAAGTACCACGTCGTGGTAGCGAAGTAATTAATGTAGAAGTGATAAACTATCACACTAGTCCACTATGGTACAAAAACCATAAGACAAGTGACGTCTGGAACGTTACAGCTTCAACTAACATAGCGCAACCGTTGCCAGCAGTATGATCTTTGAAAGTGCGAGGCGTTAGGGTATAACATATTTGCAGAAGCGTTCCGGATGTAATTTCCGAGGTACCGTAGTGCGTGGTGTGGCCATTCTGTAGCACGAAGCACACCAACATTTCCATTCTGTTTCAGATATAGGCCTAACAGTTCATCTTCAAAATCATCTCCAAATCTGGCAGCCACTGCTAAGCACCGCGCGAATTTGACTGTTTAACTTTAACCGACAATAATCAGGGATTTAAATAAGAATCAGGAATGATGCTCAGCAGTTTCATTTAAACAAGGTTTGGAAGTATCTTAAACGCGGGTTAGGGTAAACAAGTTTCGTGCACTTGGCCAGTAAACCCGAGAAGGCAAAAGGGAAAAATAAACGCGTATGTGCACATAATGCAAAGTGGGAAACCATCACGCCATATTTAATTAAGTCCTGGAAAATAAAGTGTACAATAAGATGAATTAATTTTTTTTTCTCTATGTCAAAAAGGAGGGAATGTGGCAAAGCAATGCCTTTAGAATTGTTAACAATTTTGTCGTTTTAAAATTCTTCTTCTTCTTCTTCTTCTTCATCTATCTGGTTACCCTCCAAGGTCGGTTTTCCCTCAGACTCAGCGGGGGATCCCACCTCTACCGCATAAGGGCAGTGTCCTGGAGCTTAAGACTCTGGCTCGGGGGATACAACTAGGGAGAATGACCAGTACCTCTCCCAGACGGCCTCACCTGCTATGCTGAGTAGGGGCCTTGTGGGGGATGGGAAGATTAGAAGGGATAGACAAGGAAGAGGGAAGGAAGTGGCCGTGGCATTAAGTTAGGTACCATCCTGGTATTTGCCTGGAGGAGAAGTGGGAAACCACGGAAAACCACTTCCAGGATGGCTGAGGCGGGAATCGAAACCACCTCTACTCAGTTGACCTCCCGAGGCTGAGTGGACCCCGTTCCAGCCCTCGTGCCACTTCGTTTTAAAATTACTGCTTAAAATGTAGCTTCCCCCAACATTGTGGAATGCCCCCCTTTTTTACTGTCTCCCACACTCCTTGTTTCAACAGTTGATGACTCTATGGACTGGTGTGAGTGTGTGTTTTTTATCCAGTAAAGAATTCAGGAGGATGACCCGGGTAGGGACTAAATTCCCCTCGCCCCTCGGGAGATGAAGACAAATTGCACAGAAAAATCTCAAGAATTACTTTTCAGTAATCAAGTGAGTTACATACATTTCAATATTACGAAGGCAAACATACAAACATTATCATTATAGACTGTTATGCCTTTCAGCGTTCAGTCTGCAAGCCTCTCTGAATTTACTAAACGTCGCCACAATCTTCTATTTGCAGCTAGTGCTGTGGCCTCATTTACTTCTATACCTCTTATCTTCAAATCTTTAGAAACTGAGTCTAACCATCGTCGTCTTGGTCTACCTCTACTTCTCTTACCCTCCATAGCAGAGTCCATTATTCTCCTAGGTAACCTATCTTCTTCCAGTCGTCTCACATGACCCCACCACCGAAACCGGTTTATGCGTACAGCTTCATCCATCCAGTTCATTCCTTACTTAACCTTTATCTCCTCGTTCCGACTACCCTCCTGTCATTGTTCCCACCTGTTTGTACCAGCAATCATTCTCGCTACTTGCATGTTTGTTACTTATAACTTATGAATAAGATATCTTGAGTCCACCCAGCTTCCTCTCCCGCAAAGCAAAGTCGTTCTGAAAACAGACCGATGTAAAGATAGTTTCGTCCGGGAGCTGACTTCCTTCTTATAAAACACTGTTGACCGCAACTGCGAGCTCACTGCATTAGTTTTACTGCACCTTGAATCAATCTCACTTACTATATTACCATCCTGGGAGAACGCACAACCTAAATACTTGAAATTATCTGCCTATTCCAGCTTTGTATCACCAATATGACATTCAATTCCGTTGAATTTCTTACATACTGACATCAATTTAGTCTTTGAGAGGCTAATGTCATACCATACTCATTGCACTTATCTTCAAGTTCCAAGATATTAGACCGCAGGCTTTCGGCACAATCTGGCATTAAGACCAAGTCGTCAGCATAGGCCAGATTGCTTACTACATTTCCACCTAACTGAATACCGCCCTGCTACTTTATACCCTTCAGCAGATGATCCATGTAAACTATAAACAGCAAAGGTGAAAGATTACAGCCTTGTCTAACCCCTGTAAGTACCCTGAACCAAGAACTCATTCCACATTAAATTCTCACTGCAGCCCAATTGTCAACATAAATTACTTTGATTGATTTTAATAATCTACCCTTAATTCCATAGTCCCCCAGCATGGCGAACATCTGTTCCCTCGGTACCCTGTCTTATGCTTTCTCAAGATCTACGAAACATAAACGCAACTGTCTATTCCTCTCGTAACATTTTTCAATTACCTGGCGTATACTGAAAATATGATTCTGACAGCCCCTCTGTGGTCTGAAACCACACTGGTTTTCATCCAACTTAGTCTCAACCACTGATCGCACCCTCCCTTCCCAGATGCCAGTGAATACTTTGCCTGGTATAATAATCAATGAGATACCTCGATAGTTGTTGCAATCCTTTCTGTTCCCTTGCTTATAGATAGGTGCAATTACTGCGTTTGTTCAATCTGAAGGTACCTTACCAACACTCTATGTTAATCCTACTACTCTATGAAGCCATTTCATCCCTGCTTTCCCACTATACTTCACCACTTCAAGTCTGATTTCATCTATTCCTACTGCTTTATGCCAATGAAGTTTATTTACCATCCTTTCCACTTCCTCAAGCGTAATTTCACCAACATCATTTTCTTCCTCCCCGTGAGCTTGGTTGTTCGTGACACCAACATGAAGATTTCTTTTTACGTTGAGGAGAATATTTTCAAAATATTCCCTCCACCTGTCCAGTGGTTCCCTGGGATCTATTATGAGTTCACCTGAATTACCCAAAACATTCATTTCCTTTTCCCCCCTTCCCTTCTTAAGATTCTTTATTACAGTCCTGCTGCTTAACCTAGCCTTTCCAGGTTATTACCAAAATCTTCCCACGACTTCTTTTTGGATTCGCCAACTATTTGTTTCGCTCTGTTTCTTTTTCATTTAATTCTTATAAGCCTTGTTTTTACGTTTACAGGCTGGTCTCACTTCATCATTTGCCCAAGATGTTAGCTTTTTCCCATCTTTACACAGTCGTTCCTAGGCATTCCCTTGCTGTTTCTACTATAGCATCCCTGTATGCCACCCATTCTCTTTCTACATCCTGAACCTGCTTACTGTCCACTGTTGGGAACTTCTCACTAATCATATCCATGTATTTCTGTCTAATTTCCTCGTCCATTCGTTTGCAGACAGATTTTACTTTCTTAGTCCTAGGACTAGAGATAATTAGTTCTCTACAAATCAGATAGTGGCCTGTATAATCGAAAATTCCCCGAAAAAAGCCCGTACATTCCTAACAGACTTCCTGAATTCGAAGTCGGTTAAGATATAGTCTATTATGGATCTGGTACCCCTAGCTTCCCATGTGTAGCGGTGAATAGCCTTATTCTTGAAGAATGTATTCATAACTGCTAAACCCATACTAGCACAGAAGTCCAGCAAACGCTTCTCACTCCCATTAGCTTCCATATCTTCCCCACATTTACCAATCACCCTTTCGTATCCTTCAGTTCTATTTCCAAGCCTTGCATTGAAATCGCCCATTAGCACTATCATATCCTTGCTGTTGACCCTGACTACGATGTCACTCAATGCTTCATAAAACTTGTAAACTTCACTCTCATCTGCCTCCTCACATAGTGAATACACTGAGACAATTCTCGTCCTGATTCCTCTAACTGCCAAATCTACCCACATCATTCGCTCATTTACGTGCCTAACAGAAACTATGTTGCATGCAATAGTATTCCTGGTAAACAGTCCTACCCCATACTCTGCCCTTCCCTTTTTACACCCATCAAGTACACTTTATAATCTGTTATCTCTTCATCTCCCTTTACCCGAATATCGCTTACTTCTAGTACATCCAGATGCATCTTCTTTGCTGACTCAGCCAGTTCTACTTTCTTTCTTCTATAAGCCCCATTAATATTGATAGCTCCCCATCGAATTCCATTTCGTTCGCCAAGTTGTTTCCAAGGAGTCGCTCGCCTGTCAAATGCGACAGTTGAGCATAGCGTCATCTGCCCTGACGGCACATACATGGCTACATTTTAATATGTATACAACTTTGTAATTAATCAGTGCATCCTATAAAGGGTCTTAACTTCAGCAAGATGTCAAAATTGGACGATAAGATGGTAGATTCTTCGTGGCAACAACAATACAAGCAGTGAAAAGTAACATTTTATCAGTGTCTGACTCAGCTAATGGATCCATCCATGGTGATGATACACGTTGTAAGAGTGTAAAGGATAGGAGGAATGAGTGAACTGTTCAAGAGTGTTTTTAAATACATTCCATGTCTTAAGTGTTGGGTTACAACATACATTAATATAAAAATCAAAGTGTGCATATGTTGGTCTAAAGTTGATGTTATACAGGACAATGCTTAATATTAATAGGATATGATGTATCTTGAGATTTGGATAAGACTGATTTTGATGTAAATACGTTGAGGGAGGGAGTTAAGGCTCCCGAAACATGTACGTATAAATAATTCAAATATTAATAATATATTGACAGGGCGGACTAAACAATCACCAGTTGTACATTATTATTACTCATCACTGCTGCCAACTTGACTAGTTACATACTGAAATCACAAGGCATAACCATCAACAAACTAACCACAATGTAAGTATCAATAATGGAGGATCCCTTACCGAAGTAGGCCTATATGATCACTATATTCATAATTAAGCCGGTTTTCAAGCTCAATGAGGAATTAAGGAAATTCACACACACTCTCTCTCACCCTCACTCAATTTAATGTTATATATTTCAGCCTTTATTTTTTGTACCGGGGGTACACCTTCCCCGTCCCGTTGAACTGCGCGCCTTCTAGAAGGCTATTTGTGCTATGAATATCGAACTAATGAAAGACAAGGTACTTGGACCTTCAACCATTAGATGTCTCTACCATCAGCCTATGTGCACCCTCTGGCGGGATTAAGGACAATTAATTTTAAGCGAATTTTCATTTTCAAAGTTTGTAATAATAATAATAATAATAATAATAATAATAATAATAATAATAATAATAATAATAATAATAATAATAATAATAATAATAATAATAATATTGGCTTTACGTCCCACTAACTACTTTTTCGGTTTTCGGAGACGGCGAGGTGCCGAAATTTAGTCCCGCAGGAGTTCTTTTACGTGTCAGCAAATCTAGTGACACGAAGCTGACGTATTTGAGCACCTTCAAATACCACCGGACTGAGCCAGGATCGAATCTGCCAAGTTGGGGTCAGAAGGCCAGCGCCTTCACTCAGGCCGGCTCAAAGTTTGTAAACCCTACGTTTTTGTAGATTGTTTCTTTCAAGTATTAAAGTTGTCAACACTCATACGGCTTCCTTCTTCCTTAGTTATTAACCAATCAGGAATGTCGTGTAATTTCTCTAGGGAATTAAAATTTGGCGGGGTGTACAGACATCCAGCCTTTCTATAAAGAGTTCTGGAGCTTTCCCCTCTGATATGCCATAAAAGCTGGCACTTTAGAGCCGCATTGTCATCTTCATCGCTCAGGTCTAGTGGGTGCGGCGTGATTAGGAGGCAGGGGCTGCCTGCCGTCGTTCGAAAGGCCCAATTACTCAAAATAATGGCAGAAATTTCTTAACATGTGATAACTCTAGGCAGATACTTGAGGGGAAGGTTTCAAAACCTCTTTTGTTTTGTTAAAATTCCAATTTCTTGGTTTAAATGTAGATTGTCGGCAAGTCTGAGGACTCTGTTCAAATCCCTGCTGGAAAACTTGTAATTAAGGGAACAATAAGTATTCACCCTCTATTGATTCCCATTTTTTCTAATTTTCTAAACGTCTAAATTCTTCACACTCGTTCGCCATTTAATATTTTTTTATCTAGTCACTCCTCTATAGTATAATAAGTGTTTTTTTAAAAAGGAGTGCAAGTCTTTCGTCTCTTAGCCTTTTGTTCATGGCCGTTCGTGTCAAACCTTTTGTTTTTAATTTAAGGCCATTTAGAATGGGCACTCATTGCCCCCTGTGCATTTGGTAATTGTTTATCGACGAATATGTAAACGACTGTTGAGCAGAAATGACTGTAAACACAGTTATTGGAATTGTAAAGCATAATATTGTAAAAAGCTTGTTCCTCTTAGAGGCTGGACTACAGTAACCTTTTGGAGCTCAGTCTCCTAGAATGTAAATGAGTGGAGCAAACATGCTCTTGTAAAAGTGTACTGGTTCATAGCCATTGTTACGGAATTATCCGTGGTAGTTAGAGGTGAAAGAAGGTGCTGGATGGAATAGGTCTCAACAACGAAATTAAAATTAATTTAAAATTGAACAAAGGTTATATTTTCTTTTCGAGATCAAGAAATAACAAGTATAACAGGAACTCAGTTGTATATCAACAAGTTAAGAAAGTACAATTACAGTTTATTAATGGATTTTGGGCTTCGAGCCCCAGATTCACAATCCCTGAGCAATGAGCCCAACTTTACCTATACACAAGGTTCAACAAAGGGGCAGAAAACCCCAATCATGCCAAGGAGCATTTGCTCCCAATTACCCAGTTAAGCCTGCTTGAGGCACACAGAAAATATAATTTTTAGAAAGAGCGAACCCGCTCTCAAAGTTCAAGCCAATTCAAAGGCCACACCAAACTCCACCTTCAAGCTGCCCTCCAGGCACACAAGAACAGGGGTAAAAATACCCAACCTACTGAGGCCTATTCACTAAAGAAACAGGACAATAACATGGCCCCAAAATACCAACATGAGTGGAGGCGTAACTAGCACTCCTAATACACCTTTTTAAAACCTATTTGGCTCTTAGGCCACTTATGCAAGGGCTAATCCCATACTACGGAGGTGACACGATAGGAAAATTTATTACATTATGAAGCGAAGAAAAACGGTTATGAAAACGTAGTCACCTCAAAAACAATATGAGAGGGAGCTCGAGAGGGTTAGGCACTCTCTATCCCGATTTGTAGTTAAAGAGACGGAATTTATACCAAGTGTCTTTTACATTTTAAAGGAAGGTTACATGATAAAAGTTTCGAACCTGCCCCGAGGGTTAAACTGCTGAGCTAGCAAGAAATGAAGTTATTAGAAGGCCTTTACCTTATGGAAGAACTGCTGCCCGAAGGAAGAGGCGCTTCCCGCCCCCTGCTACATAATCACACTAGGAAAGATGTTACTGAAGTGGCCCGGTGACCAGAAAATCAGCAGTTTAAATACCCTCGTGGAACATTCGAGACCTTTCAAGAATGAGAACCCACACCCCCCTCAACTTTATTGGCTAGGATCAAGCAACCTATCCATATCGGAGAAGACGTACGTTATTGGTAAAAAATTTAGAGAAATTCCGGATTGGCTAAACAAGCGGAAAGAGAAGGGTTATACTGCCAACCCAAAAAATGACTGAAAGAAATTTAACAAAGAACAAACTTATGAACACAAAATTTCTCAAAAAACAGTTCCTTCACTTCGCTGTAGGATACACAATAGTAGTTCTTCAGTAGTGCCATCTAGAAGAGAATGTTCACACTTCTCACTACAGAGAGAACAAATATAAATCGAAAAAGACACAGTTCAGAACTCTTCAAAATTTGCAATAGCGACATCTTCTGAGAAACTTTAGAATTAACATGGTGGTTAAAGTTCAGGCTTCCTCCAGTAGAGGAGTTTCAACTGACGCAATGTTTGAATTAGCGGCGCGGAGGTGTACCGCCCGGTACAGCCATAATGCTCATCCCTTGTATATTATCACATTCTCTCTAATTATGTTCCTGATTTTTGACTTTAAGTCATAGTTGTTGTGGGAGCTGACGAGTTCATCATTATTGTTGTTCATTCAGATAATCTATCAAATTTTAAAATCAAATTTAAAAAAGGAAAAATAAAATGGCAAGATTTAGTGCTTTAACTTATGCTCTGGTCATTTCCCTGTCCACCCATTCACCCAGCACCTTCTTACACCTCTGCGTTCCACAGTAGTTGGTGATAGCTCCAGGCAGATAACTTGAGAGGAAGATTTCAAAACCTCTTTTATTTTGTTAAACTTCTAATTTCTTCGTTTACGTGTAGATTGTCGGCAAGTCTGAGGACAGTAGTTGGTATTTTGATGTACGGATTACTATAACAGTATTATTCGGTGTTTGCTTTGTGTAAAGAATATAGCTCCCGTCATGAAATTTGCTATAATTTTTCTCGGAGTGAAGAGAAACCACGCTGTAATAATGCACACAAGAAAATATATAACATGTACATATGCCGTAAGTCAATAAGAATACACAAAGGCTAAGTCTGCAAACCGTCCCAAAGTTCGTGACAACACAAGATTAGCTTAAGTTAGGTTGATAACAAAATTTTCTTCAACTTCAACTGAACTGATCTTTAGAGACGGGATAATGTTGCTTTCCTTTTCGGAGGAGTTCTTGCAGGTATTTCTTGCTTCTTAGACATCCTAATCGAATTCTATAAGTAAGTACTGGACGAAATAAAACCGTACTCAATAAAATGCTGTGTTCGTCATTTCACACCATCTACATCAATGCATTATTCGAACATGCCACAATTCTACTTACCTGGTATTATCCACACAGATTAACAATATGCTTTAATTACACCGGCAAATGTAACACTAGTGATGTTAACAATACGTCAGTGACAATACGTAATTCTCGCAAGTTCACGAAACAAACCATGACTGTTTAGTGCCAACGTGCCAGATTAACAGTAACTGTAAGAGGTGGTATCGGCAAGTAGGGTCCCTAAACTGTACGGTTAGTGACACTGAATCAAACCTAACAGTTAGAAAATAACTAAAAATCACTATCTTCAGTATTAAGAGGGGGAGAAAGGGCAAGGAAGAAACTTGATTAAGCTAATTCAATATGGACACCAGCCCATAAACAAGTCCATGTTAAAACATTAAGTCCCATCATTATTTTACGAGGTCCTAAACGTTGAAGAAGGAAGAAAAGAATACCTCTCTGTCCGATCGTCGTTCTTTCAAATACGTCGCTTGCAATTAATTAGACGATACTAGAACAGGCGTTCCTTCCTTCACTTTAAAAGTAGATATTGGATAAGAAACTCTGAAAAAAAAAAACCTAGCCGATTGCGTGTTGTTGTGTAGCCAACGTAGAACGATCTTGGAGCAGTATGGACAGAAAAATGACAAAACTCAAGAATCGTGCGAGACAAGATCAAACGTTAAAGGGGATATGGAACTATTCGATCAAGTAATCAACAGTTACGTTTCAGCAAAACCAAAAAGCATTCAGTTAATGTAATCGGTGAGTACTTACAACTTGTTGCTAAATTTAGGCGGTTTATGTTTTTAAAAAAGGACACAACATCGGCTTTATCATTTTACATAGAGAAAGAGTTACCTACCATTTTCTCCGTTCTTTTTTACGTAGACCTGCGGTTAGGGGCGCGCGTCTGTGAGCTTGCATCCGGGAGATAGTAGGTTCGAATCCCACTGTCGGCAGCCCTGAAGATGGTTTTACGTGGTTTCCCATTTTCACACCACGGCCGCTTCCTTCCCACTCCTAGGCCTTTCCTATCCAATCGTCGCCATAAGACCTATCTGTGTCGGTGCGACGTAAAGCCACTAGCTTTTTAGGTAGACCGCCTCTGTTGTTAGGTAAAATTCGGATTGTTTGTTATGCTATTGGTTCCAATAACCCTCTGTCCCACATCCCCCTGGAAAAGGTCTGAATTCAACACTGCTCTGAAAAGCTTAGAAATTAAATTATGGTTTCCTTCAGGGAACTTCAATTTTTTTTATATAATAGCCAAAGGCGGACATTTATACAACTGGAGGTACGTACCTCCCCTAGTGCACTGTCACTGCACTGCCCCACAAAGGAGGCTGGCAGTAGTGTCTCAACGACCAGCGTCTTCGGTACGGGCGGTAGAATACATCCACGGTACCCCCTGGCTGTCGTAAGAGGGGCCCCAGGGGCTCTTAACTTGGGAGCGTGAGTTGGCGACCAAGGGGCCCTTAGCCGAGTCCTGGCCTTGCTTCCACTTGCTTGTGCCAGGCTCCTCACTGTCATCTATCCTATCCGACTTCTCTTGGTCAACGCTTTTCCTTTTCCGATCCCAACGTTATTAGGTTGCGAGACCTAGGAAGTCTTCCGTGTTCACACCCTTCGTGGCCCCAGTCTCTTTGGTGAAGTAACGCTAATGCAGTGAGCTCGCAGTTGCGATCAACAGTGTAAGAAAGAAGTCAGCTCCAGGACAAACTATTTGTACACGGGTCTGTTTTTAGACCAACTATGTAGTACGGGAGATGCAGGTTGGAAAGAAATAGAGTTAGAAATGGCTGTGGAAATAAGAAAAAATTTAAGGAACTTATTAGGAAATGATGATAGACGGGGTTAAAAATCAGGTTGTGAGTTTCACAAATAGGTAAAGTCCTCTCAGTTTTAATTGCTGCGTTGATGGGGTGAAAGTTCCTTTTGGGGATCACTGTAAGTATCTGGGTGTTAATATAAAGAAAGATCTTCATTGCGATAATCACATAAATGGGATTGTAAATAAAGGGTACAGATTTCTGCACATGGTTATGAGGGTGTTTGGGGGTTGCAGTAAGGATGTAAAGGAGACGGCATATAAGTCCCAACTAGAGTATGGTTCCAGTATATGAGACCCTCACCACGATTACTTGATTCAAGAACTGGAAAAATCGAAAGAAAAGCAGCTCGATTTTTTCTAGATGATTTCAGACAAAAGAGTAGCGTTACAAAAATGTTGCAAAGTTTGGGCTGGGAAGAATTGGGAGAAAGGAGACGAGCTGCTCGGCTAAGTGGTATGTTCCAAGCTATCCGCGGAGAGATGGCATGGAATGACATTAGTAGACGAATAAGTTTGAGTGGCGTCTTTAAAAGTAGGAAAGATCACAATATGAAGATAAAGTTGGAATGCAAGAGGACAAATTGGAGCAAATATTTGTTTATAGGAAGAGGAGTTAGGGCTTGGAATAACTTACCAAGGGATATGTTCAATAAATTTCCAATTTCTTTGAAATTTTTTAAGAAAAGGCTAGGAAAACAACAGATAGAGAATCTGCCTCCTGGACGACTACCCTAAATGCAGATCAGTAGTGATTGATTGATTGATTGATTGATTGATTGATTGATTGATTGATTGATTGATTGATTGATTGATTGATTGATTGATTGATTGATTGATTGATTGATTGATTGATTGATTGATTGATTGATTGATTGAAAGCTGGACGGACTCAGAATACCTTATTCATAAGTTAGAACAGGGGTGCAAAGAAGCGGATACCCACATGCTTCGGGCATCTACATTATTTCCACGGTCCCCTAAGATTCCAGGAACATGGGTGATAGAATGTAAAAGCAAATTCACCAAAAATGTACGTTCTACAATGAATATTTCGTATATTTAAAACTTCGTATTTCTTTGGCCGATACCTACATTTTTCGAAGAGTTGGATCCCTTCGACTTTTTCTAAGTTAGTGTTAATAGAGGATGGTTGCCTAGATGTACTTCCTCTTAAAATAATAATCACCACCACTTCCAAATATTCTGTGCTTATTTGTACCCCTCATATACAATTAAGACACATGAACGTAGAGAGAATGATCGGTGGTTCAAACAGATGGAAACAATGGCAGATGGTACTCGGAATGAAGAGATAAAGGCTAAGTTAAGAATGAACTTTATAGATGAAGCCGTACGCATAATCCGGCTTCGGTGGTGGGTCATGTGAGGCGAATAGGTTACCTAGAAGAATAACTAACTGGGTCAAGGAGGGTAAGAGCAGTATAGGTAGACCAAGGCAGCGATGGTTGACTCAGTATCTAACGACTGAAGGCTAGGAGGTACGGAACTAAATGAGACCTAAGAGCTGGTTACAAAGAGAGGATTGTGGAGGCATTTATTATATTGACAGAGACTTTCAGACTGAACGCTGAAAGGCACAATGGTTTTTTGCAGGTCCCCTCAAAAGGGGAAGAGGAAATACAACACTGCCCGACTGAATGACTCAGACGGTACAGCGACGGTCATCTGAGCTCAAACTCCCAGCTCAGTCCTGTGGTATCTCAAGGTGCTCAAATACGCCAGTCACGCGTCGGTGGATTTATTGGAAATTGAAAGACCACTTGCGGGACGAAATTCCGGCACATTGGCATCTCGGAAAACCATAAAAGTATTTAGTGGGGCATAAAACCAATAAGATTGCTACTAAAGCATGCTGTGTACCGCATACCGTATAAAATAAGACGCCTCGTTAATTAACAAATGAAATAGGGTGAAGGGAACTATATTCATGATACCGGTAAGTTCGTGACAAATTTTTGAAATATGTATCATGAAATTCCCTGTTTCAGACTAAGAATTTCAATTTTACTACAGTCGAACCTCGATATCTCGAACCTCTATTACTCGAATTTTCAGTATCTCGAAGTAACTTAAATTTCCCGGCCGTTTGTCCTATTCTTCACGTACATTTATTTCCACTCGAAATTCGGTTACACGAATTTCTCGATTTCTCGAAGCAAACATTTCCTCCCTTGAAGCAAAGAATACTCTATAACTCGAATTTTGTGCAACATTAACTGTGCAGTACGGCATCTGTGTTTGTGAGGAACAGTTAACAAGTAAAGAAAGGTTTACGGTGATGCTGGGAGCTAATATGACGGGAACCAAACAATTAAAACTTCTAGTGATCGGAAAATCGGCGAAGCCTCGCTGTTTCTCGGATGTGAATTAATTGCCGGCCACGCACGAAAGCAACCCCCCGAAGTCGCAGATTACAAGCTCCATTTACGAATCTTGGCTGCGTGGTATTGAGAGAAGTTTCAACGTGAAGGGAGGAAAGGTTAACAGTAACAAACAGAAGAGACTATCGAATTTTTTCCAAAGGTGTTAACCGACGTGTTTCATGTTTCACTGCTGTATGTACTGTATCCTGTCTTCTAACAAGTGACTATAATAAGGGTTATAACTGAAGTGATGCTGTAAAATATAGTTTGTATATTTTTAAGTAGTATACTGTTAAAAATAATGTATTCAGCATAAGCCCGTAGATACACATGATTCAATTATGTGGTATACATGCTCAAAAATTGTATTCTCTACATCTAGAAATTTCGATAACTCAAAATAAAATTTAGCTCCCGAGGTGATTCGACATATCGAGGTTCCACTGTTCTAGTTCCGTAGCATTCGATGAATATCTAGCATGTGACCAGATTACAAGCATGACAATACGGGACGCTTCGACTGCCATTGATTATTACGTCCTATTTAAGATTAGAATCTGTTAACACTAGCCACAATAGAAAACAATCATTAGATATGGGAAAATCTCCCAAGTAGATAAGTCCTCAGCCCTAAGGCTGGTTGGATCCTCAACAGCTCTGCGATCAGCTGTCATAGATGGCGTAGGCATCACTGAAGAGGCGTACTAAGGAAATGAGGAGTGAGGTAGTTTCCCGTTGCTTTCCTCACCAAGCCAGAAGTTGCTATTACATATCAGTCTGCCAATCCCACTGAAATGCATGCATCAACCGGCCCTATGAGCAACATTTTTACCCCATTCATGACAGGGACTGGCTGCATAAGGAATGGCATTACTAGTATCACTCATACCTCAGTCACTTTCACGTTGTTAAAGCCAAGGATAAGACTGAGACAGATCTATGAAAGTAACAAAATTGCTCTTGCCCATACCAGAAGACATAGTGCACTGTAAACACTATGTCCCTCCAGCAATACGTAGGCGAAATTATACAACCAAACGGGATAAATCAGCAAACAAACAAAAAAAGAATTACAAAATTACAAAAAGCATACAAAATTGTCTGGAGAAGATACAACAAAAATCTATATCCCAAAACGCAAAATCATGACACTACAACACAGCTGTCAAACCAGAAGCCCTTTATGCATCAGAAACTCTGATATTTGGTGGCAGATCACAAATACAAAACATCGAAAAACAAGAGAGGAAAATGATCAGGAAAATTCTAGAACCTAAGTGCATTTGGATGAAAAGGAAATCACAGGAAATCTATCAAGTAACAGAAAAAATTGAAGACACCATTAGGAAAAGAAGATTAAAATTCTATGGTCATCTGATCAGGATGGATAACAACAGGCTAACAAAGAAAATACTAAATCTCGCAATATTTCGAAAAATGACAACTGGCTTACAGAAATAAACAAAGATCTTCAGGATATTGGTATAAATGAAGAACTCTTGCAAGACAGAAACAAATTCAGAAATCTCATAAACAAATATAAATTTGCTGATCAATCTAAAAGACAAGCTACACGATGGAAGGAAGAACGCAAAAAGGAGCACAGTGAAGTGATGAAGAGATTTTGAGAAGACAAGAAGAAACGTTGTGCTAAATAAGTTCACACGGGCTCCTTAGTTGGGCATAACGAATCAAAAAGAAGTTTAAACAGGATATTTTAATATTTGTTGCTAGGACAACGGGACACTTTAGCGAAATAAGGGACAATCCCGTAAAATAATGGACGTCTGGTAACCCTAGTCTAACTACTTCATCGTGCTCTAGCGGACTCCCTTTACCATACGTAGCTTTATGTTCTTCGTTAGTTATAAGATAATCCATTAATGGGTCTAGAAACATTTTTTAATTCGGAGTGTCAGTCGGGACTGAGGATGCGTTGTATTGTGGTGGGTGTATCTCTGAAATGTCGTAGCCGAAGCAGAGGCGAATTTACCACTTGTCGTCCCTAGGCAGAGAAAAAAATATAATCGCAGCTGAATAATAATAATAATAATAATAATAATAATAATAATAATAATAATAATAATAATAATAATAATAAATACCTGCATGTTGAATTCGACAAACTCAAGTCAGGCAACGATTAGTTTATGGCGTACATTTTTTGTTGCAAATTCTTCGATCACATCTTCATAGTCTAGTTGCTATGTTATGTCTGAATTCATTGGGAGCCTTACAAGACTGTTGACTCGATCTGGTGATTTGGATGATCGTAAATAATTCTTGAGTTTTTTGAGGAGTGAGAAAGAGTACTCGGCCGAACAATTAATTGCAGTGGTTGACATAAATGTTCATACTCGAATTTGTAAATTAGGAAACGGTTCTTAAATGTGTTTTCAAGCATCGCTCTACATCTGTACTTAAGGAGGATGTTTGTATTTTGTTGCTCTTTAATAAATGCTTTAAAATGAACAACCTTGTCACTCAAATATTCTTCCAAGTCGTTCTTATAATGCTCTTGCAATTTTCTAGCACATTTTAACCCGTGACATTAACTAACATTAATTTTAATCCGTAATATCGTTGAGCAGTAGGCAGGTGTCAGAATTTGTCCACTACACACAAACATAAGTGAAGGGATTATTTTACATTTAAACGTACTCCGAAGTACGTAAACGATTATAATGAAAATAGTCAACAAAGAATGACTTCCGGATATAACAAATCCCCCAGGGGAAACATGTCACTCATTTTGTATGGAAAACTACACATAGACACAAGATTATGATACATGCGTACTAACTCTCCATTATTGATAAACCAACCATTCTCACATTTCCCAACTTTACGATAAACAATACCGCATGTTGTACGCACAAGAAGTCAAGCCAATACTTGAAATAACTGAATACCATTATAAAAATGTGGGTTATTCTATGTATCAAGGGGGATGGACTATTTTATGTCCAATGCGATTCTAAGAGGATCATTTGGTTTGCCATGCCACATCAAGGCGTGTTTCTAATCAAAAGCAAAATAAACTCACTTAAACGCACGAAACAGTGATTATAGATCTTCAGATACAATATAATGACAGTCCCAAGAATATTAGGAAAAGTTAACATTTTAACTCCCTCCCTCCACGGTTTTCTTTAAGGCATGTCGCAGGGAAAAGTACTCGTGATCGCATTGTGTTGACGTGGCGTTATTACAATACAAAAACTTGTCCTCTTTCAGACCGTTCATTAAATATGAGCTGATTGTTGCGGACGTTCATTGTGAGTTAAGTTCATATTTCTTTGCAAGAATTGTGAATAAAATGTTTAAAATGAAAATACAAAATAAAATCCCCCCCCCCCCCTTAGCTGCCGCTTGGTCTGCCGAGCTGGAACTAAATGTGTTGATTATGGAGACCTTCATCTGCGGTATTCGTCATCACTACTCCAAGTGGTCTTCAAGTAGCCCTAACAAGTGAGGAGCACTGATTGACAAGTCTATTTATAAGACATTAACATTGCTGCCATGAATTAAGAGACTACCATAAGTTGTGTGCCCCCTCTAGGGACACCATGACCTTAACGTCGGTGTGGGGAAGCTTCTGTGCTTTTTGATCCCGAGGACTGTGCCAGCTCAGGGTTACTGATGCTAGATTGGACTCGGTGTAGGGAAGGTGTCCCATGGGTTACCTGAGATGTGTCTGTGCTCTTTTTTCTTCCATTTCTATTTCTTGCCTTCCTATCCCAGGCTCCTGATTTTTTCAATTTTCTTACTGTCTAGCCAGCCTCTCTGTCTGGGATAGTTCTCCCTGTCCGTCGCAGCGGTAGAATAACACCCACGATATCCCCTGACTGTCGTGAAAGGCGACTAAAAGATGCTCCATGGGCTCTTAAGTTGGGACCCTTTGCTGAGCCCTGGCATTGTACAAGGCTCCTTACTTTCACCAACCTCCGTTGGTCAACTCTTGTTCATTTCAGACTCAAGTTACGAGGCCTAGGGAGTCTTTCGTTTTCACGCCCTTTTTATCCCTTGTCTTTCTTTGGTCGATAAGTTCATTTTTCGAAGTGTCCATTTTTTCACCCTGATTATTGCTTTAGAGGATGTCTGCCCAGTTGCAATTCCTCTTAAAACAGTTATCACCGCCACCACCACTACAGTTCTGTGCAGAATTCCAACCATTAGGGCGTGGTGTTCTGTTTCAAATGTATGACTTGGAGTGACCAGAATGTTAGCCCCCGTTACCTCCCAAATATAATGACGGTGGGGCTCGAAAAAGCACGATCCCCTGCGGATGGGAATGGTAGAATAACACCCTGTCGCAAGAGGCGACTAATAGGGGCCCCAGGGGCTCTGAATTTGGAGCGTCGATTGTCAACCACGGGGCCCTTAGCTGAGTCCTGGCATTGATTCCACTTACTTGTGCCAGACTCCTCACTTTCATCTATACTATCCGACCTCCCTTGGTCAACTCTTGTTCTTTTACGATCCCGACGGTATCAGAGCATTCGAGGCCTAGGGAGTTTTTCATTGTCACGTACTGCGTGGTCCTTGTATTTCTTTTATCGATACCTCTATTTTTGAAGTATGGCCCTTTCAATTTTCTTTCTGATTAGTGTTAACAAAACAGGGGTTTCCCAGACTTTTAGATTGGCGTACCACAAAACGAACAATCACACTTTCGCCGTATTACCAAGTAATATTACGGGGTTTCCACAAATAAATTAAAAATCGCATTATTATCACCTAATATTAACAACTAGTAATTATACAAATAATTATTAGAATGGTACTTAGATAATCTTTTATTACGTTAAAATAATAAATAGCATTCTAATAATGTGATAAAGTGATGGGATTAGTGCTAGGAGCTCGAGGGACTATTCCTAGATTCATTGTGAACTTTGATGCAAGTGTAAGGGACTAGTAGGAAACAATTCTCTAAACCCATAGGTAAATATTGAAAATATCGAGCTCGATTAGTAGGTATTATTATTATTATTATTATTATTATTATTATTATTATTATTATTATTATTATTCAATTATTATTATTTACGTAGTTATGTACGATATTAATTTGGTATAAATCGTGGTTGTATCATTTATTATTTGTATGTTGTATGATCTGTCTTGTATAACAAAACATGTGAGGTTATGTCACGATATATCTGCTGTAGGTACGTATATTACTAAGAGTTTATTTAATATAAGAACACGTAATTAATAGTATAATATAATTTATTATAACCTGTAAATATGATTTAGAAATCCAGTGTAATGTTGCGCAACACAGGGCAATAGTCCAGAACAACGCCGCTTGTCACTAGAGCTGTATAGAATGTTCTGTTCATTTGTAAATAGGTTATTGGAGACTCGAGAAGATGGGAGAAAACATGTTGTGTCATACTTTTCTATAAGCCTGGCCAGGCAAGGTACGGTATATAAAGAAACGGTATAGAGTTGTTACTGAGAGGTGCTAGTGAAAGTCGTTAGTCAAGTGTGTGAACTCGTGTTGTGATTTTGCTGTGTTGGTAGTTGGTTGACATGCTAATGTGGCAGTCTTCTTCTTCTTCTTCTTCTTCTTCTTCTTCTTCTTCTTCTTCTTTGTAGCAGTGTTTTGTTCAAGATAGAAGTTCATTTGTGTATGTGTATAACGTGTATATAATTTGTAAATAAAACAGTGAGTAGAATTGACAGCATCTCCTGTGTGTGTCTTCGTAGTTACGATAACTTTTGGAATCGGTTTAATTTAGAGGTTCCGGAACTACAAGCTATTTCTTTGTTAGCTTTGCGAGGTTCCAGTTCATTACTGAGAAATCATTGCTACGCGTTATAGCGCTTATAGTTTAAAGACAATATGAGAATAATGTAATCAACAAAATTATTCTAAACCAAAATTATAATTTCAGTTGTTTTGTTATGCTTTGTCCACTGTTGCAAACTTCAACTCAGGGAAGTTTTGTGAATAAAATAATACAATGATTTGGTGGAAATACTCGGTGTGATTAATTATTTATAAATGAAGTCGTGTATAAACATTATGGTAATGTATTTGTTATTGCAAGAGTTCATTAAAGATTCGCAAACCTAATACCGTTGGGGTTGAAAGAGAACAAGAGTTGACCAAGGGAGGTCGGATAGGAAGGTGAAAGCGAGAAGCTTGGTGTAAGAAAGTGGAAAGAACGCCAGGGCTCTTGCGGTAGACAAGTTGATAGCCTCCACCCACAGGTGAAATCTTTGTCGCTAAAGTAAAGTGGGAATTAGTCGCTGTACCTTTCATTTAAATTCGTACAAAGTGAAGAAATGAGTAACAGCTGCCTAGCTGAGGCGCGGTACACCCGCAAGGACGTGGGTTCGATTCCTCGTCAAGAAGTCGAAAATTTTAAGAAACGATTTTTGCACATGGCCGTGAGATTCACTCAGCCTACACCAAAAAGGAGTATTATGTTAATTCCTGGGAGCAAAGGCAGCCGGGCGTAGAGCTAACAATTCTACCCCAACAAGTTCCGAGGTTACGAATATGGAATCCTTTAGCTTCCACTCCTTCATAACCTGTGCGGAGATGACCTGCTTACTTTGCTTGTGCTTTGGAATAATAAATAAATAAATAAATAAATAAATAAATAAATAAATAAATAAATAAATAAATAAATAAATAAATAAATAAGTAAATAAATAAATGAATAAATATTAGCTTACGGTTTCCCGTCGCTGGGTACCGAGTGAAATCATGCTTTTAGTAGACGATCGTCAATGTTGATCGCCGTTCCCGCTAGTATTTTTTTACCAGTCCGGGAATATTATCTCGACCAGAGCAGGACATTATTTTACTGTTGGTAAAGACTAAGTTTTCCCGCATTTGTTATCCGTGGTACGTTAAAGCGGAAAAGACGCCGCCAAAGGGCCCTTGCGCTTGAAGGAATTTTGTCAATTTCGTTTAAAGACTACATAAATGTTTGTTGTTGTAGAGGCGGCTAGCGTGAGGATTAAGTTGGCTGCTTTGTTCCCCCAGCAACACTTGCGCGGCTCGGTGTATTTACTGGCACGTAAAAAAAACTTCTGCGGGACAAAAATGATTATTATTTGTGTGACGGCTCAAACTGTAATTCACGCAAGGAATGTTGGCCACACTATCCCCAGTAATCCTTGCACAGCTCAGAAATGCTGATTTCAGTTTAGCCGTTTCAAGGGGGCTCACTTACACTTCCCTCAAAAACCATCTGATCAAGTTCTAGGTGTCTTATGATGTGTCCCGTCATTCTGGCTTCTTGTTCTTCATCTCCTTCCGCTCAAATTTCGCCAAATCGTTTTCCCCCTCACTAATTCGAATCAGTGTCTTTTTATTCGTCATTCCATCTACCCGCCTTACCTTTAGCATCCTTATGTAACCCCACATTTCAAAAGCTTCTATTGACTTTTTCTGAGCTAGTTAATGCTGATGTTTCACTCCCATACAATGCCACGCTCCAGACGAAAGTCTTCAAAAACATCTTCAAATTCCTATATCAGTGTTCGAAGTGAGCAAATTCCTTTTCTTGTTGTATGTATGTTGGGTATTCAGTCCGAAGGCTGGTTTAATCCTCTACAGCTCCGCAAGAAAGACATTCCTTGCTTGTGCTAGTCTGCATTTCATGTCCTCCGTTCTTCCATCATTACTTACTCTTCTACACAAGTATAATGATGGGATAATCGAATACAAAATAATCGCTTATTCCATTATATTCCCCATTCGATTATTTTTCGATTATTCATTCGAAATTCCATTCGAATCAATGAGGATATCGACTAGTGAATGCTTTCGAAATAATCAAATGAAAAGTGATGTTGTGACAGTTAATTCACTCATTCAGTTTCAACAGTTGGAGATAGTCTGGAAAAAGACATATTTCTATTTTTCATAAGAGTTCATACATTCGCTTATTTCAGTCTATTATCCATCCGACACACTTAAACCGAAAAATTGATTCATAACGCATCCGAATATTCTATGCGATACAACTGAATGATATTTGAAACTCATTCGATTAATTTATTCGATGATCTAAATAATCGGATAGAGATTATTCGATTATTGTATTCGATTATGCCATCACTACAACTGAATGGTATTTGAAACTCATTCGATTATTTTATTCGATTATGTAAGTAATCGGATAGAGATTATTCGATTGTTGTATTCGATTATGCCATCACTACAACTGAATGGTATTTGAAAGTCATTCGATAATTTTATTCGATTATGTAAGTAATCGGATAGAGATTATTCGATTGTTATATTCGATTATGCCATCACTACAACTGAATGGTATTTGAAACTCATTCGATTATTTTATTCGATTATGTAAGTAATCGGATAGAGATTATTCGATTGTATTCGATTATGCCATCACTACAACTGAATGGTATTTGAAAATCATTCGATTATTATATTCGATTATGTAAGTAATCGGATAGAGATTATTCGATTGTTGTATTCGATTATGCCATCACTACAACTGAATGGTATTTGAAACTAATTCGATTATTATATTCGATTATGTAAGTAATCGGATAGAGATTATTCGATTGTTGTATTCGATTATGCCATCACTACAACTGAATGGTATTTGAAACTCATTCGATTATTTTATTCGATTATGTAAGTAATCGGATAGAGATTATTCGATTGTTGTATTCGATTATGCCATCACTACAACTGAATGGTATTTGAAACTCATTCGATTATTTTATTCGATTATGTAAGTAATCGGATAGAGAGTATTCGATTGTTAAAAGTATTCGATTATCCCATCACTACCCAAATAAACAATATTCATTTACTTTCTTTAAGACTTCATTTCCTAATATAATATTTCTTGCGTCACCTCACTTTATTCCACTGCACTCCATTACTTCGGTTTTGGCTTATTTTTCATCCTGTACTCTCCCTCCAAGAGGGTGTCCATACCACTCAGCAACTTCTCAGATTTTTCTGCATAAAACAAGTCTACGGACTGATGACACAAACAAGAATAATAATTAATGCACTATGAGATCTGGAAAAAGTTACATCGCAGTTCTCAGAATTAAACACGTGGACTTCCACCAATAAAGGTCTTACACCATCTAAATGGACTACTGCAATAAAGATGAATCGTAACGTCATCACAGCCCGCAGTATTCCTGGTAGAAGCGAAGAAACTCATCGCCGTCACTGCAAGGAGAATGACACTTGCCCGTGTTCTTGGTTTCTCATGAGAAACAGGTTCCGGAGTTGTGTTCGTAGTTGTCTCAAAAAAGTCGAATTGGTCTGAACTCACGGTATGGGAGCCATCCTCTATCAGGAATACACACCAGCTAACCCATTGATCTCCAGATGAGAGTGGAAAGACACGCTGAAAATACAATACAACGTGGTTCCTGTACGGGCCCTCCCTGAACGTAGCCGGGATGGAGTCTACTGCAGACACTGCAGTGAGCATGAAATCATAGCTCATGTTCTTGGTTCATGTCCACGGCGGGTCTTGCTTAGGAATGTTAGGTACAACAGGATATGATCTAGAATTGCAGCAGCATTCTCCCAGAAAGGTTACGAAACACATGAAGATGTGCCATGTATTTCTGACGGTGGAAGCAACCGGAGAATAAATATAATCGCAACTGACCGAGAAACAGACTTTGCATATATTCTGGACCCCACCATTAGATGTGAGGTCGACTAAAGTCAGCCAGCAGAGAAGTGAGCCATCTATGAACCAACTATCAGCTACTTCAAAGAATCATATAACATCTCCTGTATAAGGGTTGTAGGAGCAAGAGGAACCATATCAAAATTCTTAGTTGAGTTCTTCAAAAGTGTGAGCATTCGTAAGAATCTGTACTGTGATTTAGCCGTCTTGGCCATTAAAGGCTCCGCCCAAATGTTAGAAATCACCTCTACAGTACTGCATACGAGAAGGATTAACTCCAGAAAACTCTTCATGGTTACACATACATTCAGTATTCAAGTGTAAGGTCAGATTTAAGCAGCCTATCATTGTAGGAAGTACAAATAAATAATAAAAAAAGAAGCACCCTGCATTTCGTCTGAAGGCGTTGACTTCATGATAATCGAAGGAAGGACGATCGGCTTCGTTATCGATTCAGCTGCGAGATTTAAAGGAGGAAATATACAAGCAGAAGAGGTTGATGCTGAAAAGAAGAGGCACTGCGAACTGAACTTTAAACATCTGGAGGAGAAAAATAACATCCCGTTCCGAAACTGAGGAGTAGCATCTAAAGTCTCCAAGTTCCGGAGTGTTTGGAACTAGAATAAATTGCCGCCACAATGTTCTCAAGGATACAAGATTGCTAATATCATCCAGCTTGAAGGTTGTGTTTCGCTGTGCCACCCATTGTTTCACATCACTCCAGATGTTTTCGATGCTGTTCAAATCTGGATGATAAGCCGGAAAGCGAAGTACAGTGTGCCCGTATCCATGTAAAAGACGGTAGAGAATATAGCTCTTTGTTCGCGGCTTATTGGTCTTTATAAGTTCATAAAGTTCAGTCTTGAACATACCGTAAGGTTGTGGCAGTTCTCCATGTCCTATTTGTGAGTATTAGAAGTAGGGCATTTATCATACTGAACGTTGTGATAGGGTGCATTGTCTATCACAAGAACAGATTTTGGAGGCAAGTTTGGCAAAAACACTTCTTTCACCCATATCATGTCATTCGTATCATTCATTTCTCGATGGTAATCGCCGGATGTCTGATTTGAATTAAATATCAAGAGGTCATTCGGAATAAAACCTAGCTCATGGCCTGCATGAACAATAATAAGGCGCTGTCGCTTCGATATCGGCGATTTAAGACACTCTGTAGGAGATGTAGTGTCACACCAAGCCTTTGGTGTTGTGTAGGAGCTGTTAATGTAGGTTTCATCGCTGTAAACTATAGGGCGACCCTCCTGACGATACCTAGTAACAGAGCACACAAATATGATTCGAGCACTGCGAATATCATCTCGCTCAATTAGCAAACACCAGTTAGTTTCTACCCTTTTCCACAAAAATCTAAGTTCTTTAATAATTTGTCGCAAACTACTGCTTTGGGCCTTGTACTGTATACATTTTTTTTTTTTTTTTTGAGTTTTGCCAACACAGATTTCACAGTCGGAATTTCTTTCTCAGTTATATAAAATTCATTGATTGTCGTTCGAACAACGGACATGTCAAAATCACCTAATCCAGTGCACGGACGCTTTTTTTCTTTATTCTTGCGGGGTGTATTGAACGACGGCAATGTTCCTGCCTGGACCTGTAGCAACTATTTCTTCACGGACTTCACGGTGCCCGCACTTACATGAGTTGCAGCATACACACGCTCCTGCACTTTTTTGGATGGAATAATAAATTTGTTTTCATCGGCTTATATAAAGAATTTAAAAATCCACAGCCTGTTTGCAGTCATTCGACCGGATCAGGAATGGAATGAATGAAGCTTCCATCTAGCAGCGATGATAGGAATTGTGCCGGCTGCCGAGGACTGTCGCACTCCTTTCGGGCAATGATTAATGACTGACAGATGAAATGAAATATATTGGAGAGTGTTGTTGGAATGAGATATGGCAGGGAAAACTGGAGTACCCAGAGAAAGACCTGTCCCGCTTCCGCTTTGTCCAGCACAAATCTCACATGGAGTGACCGGGATTTGAACCACGGAAGCTAGCGATGAGAGGCCGGCGCGCTGCCACCTGAGCCAAGGAGGTTTATTCCTTCATTAAATATGTAATAAAAAATAAAATTGTGAATGAATTTGTATCGCATTTGCACGTTCCTTTTGCCAGTTTTAGCTCCTTTTTTTCTGAATATTTTTAGTCTTTTTTACAGGTCTTCTTTTAGGTAATTTGTAGGTATTCAACTTCCGATCACAAGTAGTTAGGTATGGTTAATAGATAGACTAGACATTATTAACCACAAACACAAATCTATGATTAATAAGTGCCCTTACGCAAACCCACTTCAGGTCAAGTAGAAAAATGAATAAATAAATACATTTTAAAAACTATATATAAAAATGAAGCGACGTCAGTCTGTCCTGCCTTCTGAAACGGCATTACTTGCACGTCCAAACCGCTGGGCAAAATATCATTAAATTTTGCACAAATATTCTCAGAGGGAACTGCTGCGTGTGCTTTATAAAAAATCCTGAAAGTATATTATTCACAAAATTTGTAAAAAGTCGCGTAGTAGCGTACATTGTCCTTTCTCGGGCAGTCCTGCCAAAATTGCAGGACCAACAGAGCTGAAGTTTGGTATGGATATGGCTCAGATATTCAGTTTAAACTAATTGTGATTTTCCTATTATTAAGCTTTTCAAAATTTGGTAACGTTTTAGCCAGTAAGAAAAACCAAAATAATTGGAAAATGGTTAGGCCTGATGCTCTTAAAATTCAGATTTCTGCATGAAAAAAGTCTATGGCTCATTCCACGTAAGGAAACAATACTGCTCTTATAGACCTACACACCTGTTCTGAGACACCCATAATTCCTCGTGATTAAGGGATATTATACTGAACTTTGTAGTGTATTATGAAAGATAAAAAGGATGAGGCATTTTTGCCCTGAGTTATTAAAATAACTACATAACATTTTCTTTTTCATAAATATATTTGTAGGGAGGAAGCAAAATGGCGGGAACAGCCATAGCTTTGTTGCCCTCCTTCATTTTCTTTCTTCTGTGTTGCTCTAGTTCAAGCATCGTGTAGTCCCTCACACTGTGAACTTCTGTAGTGAAGTCATCTACAGTATTTATTTGTTGCGTGTGTGTTTTTGGGCTTTAAATCAGTGCGTAATTATTTTGGGTTGAGTGAGAGTTATGCGATAAGCCTACGTGTGTGATTTATTTCCTTAACATTAATACTGTGATCTTTTGTAGAGTCATCTTCAGTATTTATTTGTTGCGTCGGTTTTCTACCCTTTATTGCCTGGAGAAATTAAATGCAACTAAATGCATCCCTCACCCCTCGAACCCATACAAATTATTTGTCTATTTTCTCCCTCAGTGTGCCTTACACTTCAATGCTGACGTTTTTGATGAGCCATAGTTTACCTCTGATTCTGTACAAACCAAAAACAGCCCCAGTAAACCCCCCGTCCCGTTTAGTTCATAAAAATAATGTGTAGCTTAGTTTTTTCCGCTTTTTGCACTGAACTTAAATACTGAATTTCACAAATTTATGTGCCGCCGTTTTCCTGTTGTGGTGTTAAGAAGAGCCGTTCGATATGGCAACCCTCTTGTCATAAGAGCAATGCTGTTTTCTTAACATGGAATGAGTTATAGTGATTGTTCTTTTGGCAGCTCTAACGGAAATGAAACATGGACGATAACTAGCTGAGAAAAAAAGAGAAGAAAACCTTTTGAAATGTGGTGTTACAGAAAAATACCCTTTGTAGGTGGCGGTGGTAGAATAACACACACAGTAAAACCTGCCTGTCGTAGGAGTGACTAAAAGAAGGGGTCCCAGTGGCTCTTAACATGGGAGCGTGGGTTGGCGACCACGAGACCCTTAGCTGAGTCGTCGCATTGCTTCCACTTACTTGTGCCAAGGGTTTCCAATTTCTAAGGGCTGCATGATCGCGGGCAGCGCTTTAATAACAGACCGATTTTCGTACAATTCTTCAAATAGAACAGAGGTACCAGTTTGAATTATAATGCACAGTTAAACTGAAATGAAGGTTTGATAATTTGAATTGTTATTTTACAATAGTATAAATTACAATTGAAACAGTCATTTAAGAAAGGGCACATGTCCAAATTGTTGATTTTTGTTTTATTGCAGTTTAACGTTCTTCTAGTCCTGGTGCACTTTTTCGCAAATGGAACGACAATTATCGAACCGGCAACATGCTGATATTGTTACGAATAAAACTCCATCTGTTTCATTACTCTAATTTATTTCAGGATGGCCTAATAAACACACACTCACATATATAAACACACACTATCCTAACCAGCTGTGAATGGCCACACTTACTAATTACTGTCTGTTTACAAATTGCTCTTCCTTAATGCGCAGCAGGAGGTCCAGCCCGCTTGGGACTGGGGACACTTAATCCTTACTTTCACTTTGCCAAGTCCAGTCAACTCATATAGCAGGTGTGTGTAGACAGCTGGATTTGAACACAGTGCCACTGGCTACACAACACGCGATGACTGTTCGTTGGTTCGATTCCGCAGACAGTCCAGTAATTCACAAAGTCACATGTGGTGAACAACTAAACAACGACAAGACGATACTCACAACAGCGAACATTAACGCAGGTCCATTTAACTTCACACTTGCGACAGCGGCTTCCCTCGCTGACTCACGCAGAAATATACGAAGACACAGTATATTCTTCCATTATGTCGTCTCCAGTCCACACACTCCGGCACCACAACAACAGCTCCTCGTTCAGACCTCGGTGAGACACTAGCAACAGCCAACACCTCTGTCGCCCTCAGCCCAGCAACCGAACCCCAACACACTGAGTCTCACACCGAGTCTACACCTCGGAGCCCAACTGTCACTCCGAGTCGGATGTATCTCGAGGAAAGGATATGCCTACCAATGAGAAAATTCGTTTCCAGCCAGCATCATTCGTGCACTTCCCTTACCCTGCCAAAGATCCAGGAACCTTACGGACAAAACAGTTAGTTAGCACCCATGTTGAACACACCTTCCATTTGAGACTAGACAACAACGTCCAGCTTCCCAACGAACTAGTCAACGAAAAATCAATTCATATCGACGGGAACAAGATGAATGACCTAAAGCGTCTAGAAGTGTACATTCAGGGGAATACAAAGACGTTTTCAACGAACTGTTCGTGTGACTGAAGATGATGTTGGCAGACGGACAGCAGGCAATGGTAGATGATAACCGGGGTTAAAAGTCAGGTTGTGAGTTTCACAAATACGAAAAGTCCTCTCTGTTTTAATTACTGCGTTGATGGGGTGAAAATTCCTTTTGAGGATCATTGTAAGTACCTAGATGTTAATATAAGGAAAGATCTGCATTGGGGTAATCATATAAATGGAATTGTAAATAAAGGGTACAGATATCTGCACATGGTAATGAGGGTATTTAGGGGTTATAGTAAGGATGTACAGGAGAGCCCATGTAAGTCTCTGGTAAGACCCCAACTACAGAATGGTTACAGTGTATGGAATCCTCACCAGGATTGCTTGATTCAAGAGCTGGAAAAAAATCCAAAGAAAAGCAGCTCGATTTGTTCTGGGTGACTTCTGACAAAGGAGTAGCGTTACACAAATGTTGCAAAGTTTGACTAGGAAGACTTGGGAGAAAGGGAACGAGCTGCTCGACTAAGTGGTATGTTCCGAGCTGTCAGTGGAGAGATAGCGTGGAATGACATCAGCAGGCGAATAAGTTTGAGTGGTGTCTTTAAAAGTAGGAAAGATCACAATATGAAGATAAAGCTGGAATTTAAAAGGACAAATTGGGTGTAAATATTCGTTTATAGGAAGGGGAGTTAGGGATTGGAATAACTTACCAGGAAAGATGTTCCATAAATTTCCTATTACATTGCAATCATTTAAGAAAATGCTAGGAAAACAACAGATAGGGAATATGCCACCTGGGCGACTGCCCTAAATGCAGATCAGTAGTGTCTGAGTGTTGAATTTGATTGACTGTTATCGTTCAAATTATTATTATTATTGTAGAACGAACAACGGCTCAGTGTGTCTAAATTATCTGAGTAAACAGTGTGTTTTTGCTGCAAAACTGATTTTTATTCATCGATCATTATAGAAAGGGCACATATCCATTTTTTTGTCTGCTAATTTCTATAAATTCCTTCCTCTTTACTTCATATTTTATCAAATAAGCTAGCCACAACCATCAACACCAACGGTCAAAATACATACATTTAACATAAATAGCAAGATTGGCTTAAATCAGTTTTTTGTTCCTCCTGGTAGTTACATATAATCACTATTGCGTGTTTCTGTGGTGACTGGAACTGTGGTGTGTTGTCTGAAAATGAAGAGGAAAGTGTTGGGACAAACACCCAGTCCCCGGGCTAGAAGAATTAATCAGAGACGATTAAAATTCTCGACCCGGCCGGGAATCGAACCCGAGACCCTCTGAACAAAAGGCCCCAACGCTGACCATTCAGCCAATGAGTTGGACCCTTTCTTAAAGGACTGATTCAATTAAATTCAAAATAAACACTTATACCCAGGGCAATTGAATTTTGTAGAAGAGTACCGAACAATATCAGTTCATTTGAATTAATATTTGACAAATGACAAAAAAGGAAAAAAAACCTAAAGACATAATGAAATGAAAAGTGTAGTCCAAAGAAAAAGAAGGACAATTTAGTGGGAGTAGTGTGGTCCATTAGCTGAAACTATCAATGAACGAAAGTCCACCTCCAGCTCTGTTGTTGCTAATCTCAAAAGATACAGCAAGAAAAAATCTGAAAGTCCACTTCTGTATTGATGTTTAATGAATTTCATACAAGAGAAAACACTTTCACATATGTACGTGCTCCCAAACATTGAGGTATTTTTAGTCCAAATTGACTTAACTTTGGGTAGGTATTTTTCGCTGCATAGAAATTTAAAAAGAATGTGTTCCCTTTTCTTGTCTGGTCTGCAGGAACGTATTGGCTTGTAGATCGCACAGACCAGGTTGTAGATGTGGTTCTCGCTCCTCGATCGTAGAACCAAGAGAACTCACGTAAAGCTGTGTACTGCTTTTCAGAAATACAATTTCCTGGAATCGTGTGTTGAATTCTTCAATGATCTCTTGAATGAGTGAACTGATATCTGAAAAATCTGTAGTTTCCTGGCCTTTCTCTGCCGCTAATTGTAGACAGCAAGGACAATGTGTCAATTCGCTGGCACTGGCATTTGTGAGGGCTCATTCCACCCCCAAAGTTCGTATTTTAATTTTTGATATCGAAATAATCTATTCAGACCAAGTGAATATTTAGAAACAGGAAATAATGTTAAAGAATGAATTAGTTCAGATTGGGTCTATAAAGGGTATAAAATGAATCCATTTTTCGAAAGAGCAATGAGATATATTTTGTAGATTTCCTTCACATTTCTTAAAATATTATTTTAAAAGCTCTCGCGTACCGCCATTCGTAAACCCCTCACTATCCTATCCGACCTCACTTGGTCAACTCTTGTTCTTTTCCGATCCCGATGGTAATAGGTTGCGAGGTCTAGTTAGTCTTTCACTTCCATGCCCAATCCCTTCCAATTTTTCCCTCTGATTAATGTTAAGAGGATGGTTACCGAGTTGTACTTCCTCTTAAAACAACAATCACCACCACCACCACCACTTACAGAAGAATGCTGAAGATGAGATGGCTAGATCGAATCAAGAACGAAGAGGTTGTTGCTGCTTGAGTCATCAGTCCATAGACTGGTTTGATGCAGCGCTCAACACCACTCTATCCTGTGCTAATCTTTTCATTTCTACGTAACTGCTGCATCCTGCATCTGCTCTAATCTGTTTGTCATATTCATACCTTGGTCTACCCCTACCGTTCCTACCGTCTACACTTCCCTCGGAAACCATCTGCACAATTCCTGGGTGTCTTAAGATGTGTCTTATCATTCTATCTCTTCTTCTCGTCAAATTTAGTCAAATCGATCTCCTCTCGTCATTTCGAGTTAATATCTCTTAATCGTGATTCGATCTATCCATCTCACCATGAGCATTCTGCTGCAACACCATATTTCAAAGGCTTCTATTCTGTTTCTTTCTGAGCTTCCATAAAATGCCCAACTCCAGACGAAAGTCTTCAAAAACGTCTTTCTAATTTCTATATCAATGTTCGAAGTGAGCAAATTTCTTTTCTTAAGAAAGGCCTTCTTTGCTTGTGCTAATCTGCATGTTATGTCCTCCTTACTTCTGCCATCGTTAGTTATTTTACTACCCAAGTAACAATATTCATCTACTTCCTTTAATACTTAGTATCCTAATCTAATATTTCCTGCATCACCTGACTCCGTTCGACTGCACTCCATTACTTTTGTTTTGGACTTATTTATTTTCATCTTGTACTCCTTACCCAAGACTTCGTCCATACCATTCAGCAACTTCTCTAGATCTTCTACAGTCTGAGAAAAAATAACAATATCATCAGCAACTCTCAGAGTTTGAATTTCCTGTCCTTGGATTGTGATTCCCTTCCCAAATTCCTCTTTGATTTCCTTTACCGCGTGTTTTATGTAAACACTGAAAAGGAGGTGGTGATGGGGCGGGGGACAAATTGCAACCTTGCCTCATTATTTTCTGGATTGCTGCTTATTTCTCAAAGCCCTCGATTCTTATCACTGCAGAGTGATTTTTATACAGATTGTAGATAATTTTTCGTTTTCGGTCTCTGATCCCGATCACCTTCAGAGGTAATGAATCGAATTGGCGACAGAGAACAATATTTGGCGAAACTGGATCACAAGAAGAGCTAGAATGATAGGACACATCTTAAGACACCCGGGACTTGTTCAGCTAGTTTCTAAGGCAAGTGTAGGCGGTGGACCAGGGTATGAATATGACAAGCAGATTATAGCAGATGTAGGATGTATCAGTTACGTAGAAGTAAAAAGATTAGCACAGGGTAGGGTGGCATGGAAACTGCACCAAACCTGTTTACGGGCTATGACCCAAACAACACTTATTCTCCAGGAAATTAAGCGTTCCAGACCACCAGAGTCCGCCACACCAATAGAGCACTTAGACGCTGGACCTGACTTAAAAAATGACTTATACGTCAGTGATGGGTCAATCAATCAATCAATCAATCAATCAATCAATCAATCAATCAATCAATCAAGCAAGCAAGCAGCAAGGAATCAATCAATCAATCAATCAATCAATCAATCAATCAATCAAGCAATCAAGCAAACAATCAATCAATTAATGACCGTTGATCTGCATTTTGGGCAGCCGTCAGGTGGCAGATTCCTCGCTATCTGTTGTTTACCTAGTCTCTTTTTCGTAAATAACTGCAAAGAATTTGGATATTTATTGAACATCTCCCGTGGTAAGTTATTCCAATCCCTTACTCCACTTCCTATAAAACGAAAATTTGCTCAAATTTGTCCCTTTAAATTCCAACTTTATTTCATATTGCGATCTTTCCTCCTTTTAAAAACACCAACTCAAACTTATTCGTCTGCTAATCTCGTTCTACGACATCTCTCTACTGACAGCTCGGAACATACCGCTTAGACGAACAGCTCCCAAGTCTTCCCAGCCCAAAGTTTTTTTTTTTTTTTTTTTTTGCTAGGGGCTTTACGTCGCACCGACACAGATAGGTCTTATGGCGACGATGGGATAGGAAAGGCCTAGGAGTTGGAAGGAAGCGGTCGTGGCCTTGGTTAAGGTACAGCCCCAGCATTTGCCTGGTGTGAAAATGGGAAACCACGGAAAACCATCTTCAGGGCTGCCGACAGTGGGATTCGAACCCACTATCTCCCGGATGCAAGCTCACAGCCGCGCGCCTCTATGCGCACGGCCAACTCGCCCGGTAGCACAAAGTTTACAACTTTCTTTCGTACCGTAACACTACCCTTTTGTCGAAAATTATCCAGGACAAATCTTTGGATTTTTTTCCAGTTCTCGAATTAGGTGATTCTGGAGTGGGTCCGATACATTGAAACCATCCTCTAACTGGGATCGTACCAGAGACATCCTCATATCCTTTTTTAAGAACAATGTTAGTCGCTGTACGTCCCACTAACTACTCTTTTATGGTTTTCCGCGACGCGAGGTGCCGGAATTTAGTCCCGCAGGAGTTCTTACACGTGCCAGTAGATCTACTACAAGAAGCTGACTTATTTGAGCACCTTCAAATACCATCGGACTGAGCAAGGATCGCACCTGCCAAGTTGTGGTCAGAAGGCCAGCGCCTCAACCGTCTGAGCCACTCAGCCCGACCTTACATCCTTACTACAACCCCTACTTACCCTTATTATTATTATTATTATTATTATTATTCTAACCGAGTGCAGCCCTTGTAAGGCAGACCCTCCGATTAGGGTGGCCGGCATCTGTCATGTGTAGATAACTGCGTGTTATTGTGGTGGAGGATAGTGTTTTGTGTTTTTTGCGAGTTGCTGGAGTTGGGGACAGCACAAACACCCAGCTCCTCAGGCAATGGAATTAACCAATGAAGGTTAAAATCCCCGACCCGGCCGGGAGTCGAACCCGGGACTGTCTGGACCAAAGGCCAGCACGCTAACCATTCAGCTATGGAGTCGGACACCTCGTTAATGAGATAGCCCCAATGAAGGTAATTCCCTATACTAACACCTAAGTACTTGCAGTAATCACAGTGTGGTAGGCCTACTTTCACCCACGAAAACAGTAGGTAATTAAAACTGAAAGGACCGGGCACGTTGGCCGTGCGATTAGAGGCGCGCGGCTGTGAACTTGCACCCGGGAGATAGTGGGTTTGAATCCCACTGTCGGCAGCCCTGAAGATGGTTTTCTGTGGTTTCCCATTTTCATACCAGGCAAATGCTGGGGCTGTACCTTAATTAAGGCCACGGCCACCTCTTTCCAACTCCTAGGCCTTTCCTATCCCATCGTCGCCATAAGACCTATCTGTGTCGGTGCGACGAAAAAACAAAAAAACTGAAAGACTTTTCCCTCTTGGTGAACCGTACAACCTGACTTTTCACACCGTTTACCATTGTCTGCTGTCCATCTCACAACAATGTAGAGGTCTTTTGCGGAGACATCGCCAACAAGCCCATCAAAGAATAGATTTAATCGATATTCTGGTTTAACCTTCCGAATACCAAGCGGAGTACAAGTGTAGCCCATTTGTCATTTTTTAATTATTATACCTATGCATCAACTTTTTTTGTAGGTTTTTCATATACGGTTACATTATTATATAAACATTCCCCCCTGACGGTGGGGGCAGTAGAATAACACCCACGGTAACCCCTGCCTGTCGTAAAAGGCAACTAAAAGGGGCCCCAGGTACTCTCGTCTTGGGAGCGTCGTTTGGCGACCCCGGGGCCCTTGGATTTGCTTGCACTTACTTGTGCCAGGCTCCTCCCTTTCATCTATGCTATCTGACCTTCCTTGGTCAACTCTTGTTCTTTTCCGTCCCCGACAGTACTAGGTATCGATGCCTAGGAAGTCCTTCGCTCTTCGCGGCCCTGCCTTCCTTTGCTCGATACCTTCATTTTTCGAAGTGTCGGGGTTTGCCTCTGATTAGTGTTAATAGAGGATCGTTGCCCAGTTGACTTCCTCCAACAAGCGAGCTGGTCGTGCGGTTAGGGGCGCGCACCTGTGAGCTTGCATTCGGGAGATAGTGGGTTCGAATCCTACTGTCACCAGCTCTGAAGATGGTTTTCTGTAGTTTCCCATTTTGATAAGGGCAACTGCTATAATAATAATAATAATAATAATAATAATAATAATAATAATAATAATAATAATAATAATAATAATAATAATAATAATAATAATGGCTTATGGCCTCCGGAGAGGCCTGGTGCACGTCTTTTTCTCGTAGACGACTTATTAGGCGACCTGCATGTCTGTGAAGATGAGGGCTCTACCTAGGATGATTTCTAATGCTGAATACGCCACATATGCCCAACCCCCGAGACACTGGAATGAACTTATTAAGGTTAAAATCCCCGACCCGGCCGGGAATCGAACCCGGGAACCTCTGACCCGAAGGCCAGTACGCTGACCATTCAGCCAACGAGTCGGACAGGCAACTGCTGGGGCTGAACCTTAATTAAGGCCACGGCCGCTTCCCTCCCACTCCTAGCCCTTTTCTCTCCCATCGTCGACATAAGACCTGTCTGTGTTGGTGCGACGTAAAGCAGCTCCTCTCAAAACAACAATCACCACAACCTACAACTACTGTTTTTCCTGTCACATGTCGGGGCTCAGTTTCCCTACCAAGCTCGTGAGGCAAAATTCTCATCAGTCAACAAGTGGCGCCGTGGGCTGCATGCCGGCACAGAAAGAGCAGTGGGCACCTGGACGCGGCCCCCTACACTCTGTCGTGAAGCGAGCTCCATTCATGGCAGCCGGCCTTGGACAGCGACCACCCACCAAATGAATGGAGAGCAACAACAAAGGCGCTTCACTACCCTCATCATCTCCCACGAAAAATGAATGAAAAATAGAAACAGTGTACACATACGGAGAAAACATCCCCTGACAACAAGGCTTAGAAATAAGTTTTAAAAAAGGTCATCTGGTTGGTACAAGTTGTTTAAAACTAGACAACAGTCCTATGACAGTGGGAATCATTGTGTACCAACCCTCCAATTGTGTAATCAAAGTTTCTCAGGCTGCTTTCCGTATCTAGGCAGTCAATTCGAGTAACAGCTTTGACATTTGTCTGGCCATAAAGCACGGCCTAGTGCGATGAGTCAGGCCGCGGCTGTTTATTGATGGTCAAGGCTCGCCAGTTAAGATTTGAGTGAGCTTCACACACACAGCAGCAGAGTGTTGGCGCCACAGCTCGACGGCGCCGCATTCCTGGCGCAGGCTTGCTGACAGCAACGCAGTAAACACACTCTCTCAGCATGCGCTTGTAGCACACACACACTTCCGCTTCCCACAGGTAATGCGTTCTCATGAATACACATTGTTGCGGTATGAAAATCACAGAAAATAAAGGTTGGACTCCCCACAAGGAAGTACGGTCTTACCTTGTCAGTGTGGATGTTCGTATGTCAGTCCCACCACATCCCTGCTGCCAACACGGTGGGCGTAACACAGACGATCTTCAAGTTCCAAGCTGTACTGACAGACTCTAGCGAGCAGGGCACTTCTCTCCACAGCTCGCCGCACCTCGGCCTTGCTCGGCTCCGTTCGTGGACGTGACGCAGCCTCAGACTAATGAATGAGTTCGAACCACACCTTCCTTCCTAGTCTCGCAAGGCTCTGGAGGTGTAAACAACTATGTCTGCTCGCGTGGTCCATATCAGTGGGTTCCCCAAGATAAGATACAGGACGATACCAATCTTACAGCTCTTTTAAAACAACAATAGTGGCTCCGGTATGGAAGTTCACGACGCCCCAGTATTGCATCATCAGCTATGAACGTGAGATGCATTTCCTCGTCCAGACGGACAGGCCTGGTCGATAAGGATGGACACATGAGCTCTGGAAATAGTCTGAGTGCCGGCAATAACAGAGCACGCATTCAAACTCCACAACTCCTCTTGAATGTACTTCACATCACAGAATACAAATCAGAAATTCGACAATCCCGTTACAAAGTTTCGTTCGAAACAGAATAAGAGTACGCAAGGGAGAATTTGGGCCTATGCAGACTATTCAGCTGCTTAGGACGGCGGAATTTAAGCCATGGTTTTTAACCTATTACTGTTTACTTTAATTGTTTATTATTAATAAAAACATCGCAAATGGGAAATATCCAGGTGGCAATGGTCACTTATAGTAGTCTAATAATAAAGTAAAGTTAACATAACTACCCAACAACAACAACAACAACAACAACAACAACAAACAAACAAACAAACAAACAAACAAACAAATAAAACAAACAAAATATTACAAGAAATACTAGTTTAACATTCTAAATCCAGCATCATCATATACAAATTCACACACAACTTAAGTATGTACAGTGCTTAACACTATGACTTACAATACTATAGGTTGAGCTTACTCTAGCTTAACATTACTTCTTCTTCTTCTCCTTTATCTGTTTACCTTCCAGGGTCGGTTTTTCCCTCGGACTCAGCGAGGGATCCCAGCTCTACCACCTCAAGGGCAGTGTCCTGGAGGGGATACAACTGGGGAGGATGGCCAGTACCTCGCCCAGGTGGCCTCACCTGCTCTGCTCAACAGGGGCCTCGCGAGGGGATGGGAAGATCAGAAGGGATAGACAAGAAGAGGCAAGGAAGCGGCCGTGGCTTTAAGTTAGGTACCATCACGGCATTCGCCTGGAGGAGAAGTGGGAAACCACGGAAAACCACTTCCAGAATGGCTGAGGTGGGAATCGAACCCACCTCTACTCATTTGACCTCCCGAGGCTGAGTGAACCCCGTTCCAGCTCTCGTACCACTTTTTTTAAAATTTCGTGGCAGAGCCGGGAATCGAACCCAGGCCTACGGGGGTGGCAGCTAATCACACTAACCACTACACCACAGAGTCGGACGCTTAGCATTACAAGTGATAATGACGTGAAGTTAATTACCCTACAAAAACAACAAGAGTACAACAAGCAATTCCATGGAAGGTAAATATGACAAGAAATACTACTTGTTTAACTTTTTTTTATTTGCTTTACGTCGCACCGACACAGAAAGGTCTTATGGCGACGATGGTGTAGGAAAGGGCTAGGAGTAGGAAGGAAACGGCCACGGCCTTAATTAAGGTACAGCCCAGCATTTGCCTGGTATGAAATCGGGAACCACGGAAAAACGATCTTCAGGGCTGCCGACAGTGTGGTTCGAACCCACTATCTCCCGGATGCAAGCTCATAGCCGCGCGTCCAGACTTTCTTTTCTTCACTCTTAATGTGTGACAATGGTTTCTAGCAAGGATGCCCATCAGGCAGTTAAGTCAAAGCTTCTCAAACCAGTATACCTCTCCTCTGCGTTGTAATTAGTGTTGCGTTGACTGGACAAATTGAGTTCGAATTACAATGTTGATTTCTGAATTTTCCTCATTGATTGTTAAACAAGTCCGCCTCTGTGGTGTAGTGGTTAGTGAGATTAGCTGCCACCCCCGGAGGCCCGGGTTCGATTCCCGGCTCTGCCACGAAATTTGAAAAGTGGTATGAGGGCTGGAAAGGGGTCCACTCAGCCTCGGGAGGTCAACTGAGTAGAGGTGGGTTCGATTCCCATCTCAGCCATCCTGGAAGTGGTTTTCCGTGGTTTCCCACTTCTCCTCCAGGCGAATGCCGGGATGGTACCTAACTTAAGGCCACGGCCGCTTCCTTCCTTCTTCCTTGCCTATCCCTTCCAATCTTCCCATCCCTCCACAAGGCCCCTGTTCAGCATAGCAGGTGAGGCCGCCTGGGCGAAGTACTGGTCATACTTCCCAGTTGTATCCCCCGACCAAGAGTCTGAAGCTCCAGGACACTGGCCTTGAAACGGTAGAGGTGGTATCCCTCGCTAAGTCCGAGGGAAAAACCGAACCTGGAGGGTAAACAGATGATGATGATGATGATGATGATGATGATGATGATTGTTAAATAAACCACAAATTTTCTAGAGTTGATCTTTCATTTAAGTAGATAGATTAGAAATACTGAAACCCGCCTTTTACCTCAGCAAGTGACGAAGAACCCGTTAACGACCCAAGAGACAGATCTCATGCTAATTGCTGATAGGTAAGGAAGGTAGGTATCCTTTATGGACCTCCCAAGGGTTCAATATATATAGATTACGTTTTAATAAAGACGTATGTACTTGTTAGTGTTGTTACGTACTACTAACTACTTTTGACGATTTTCGGAGACGTATGTTACAATTAATTCTATGACCATATACATATTTATATTTTACAAATGTTATTCGGTTAAACCGGATACTCCATGGCTTAGGCGGCAGCGCGTTCACTTCTCACCACTGAGCCTCGTGGTTCAAATCCCGATCACTCCATGTAAGATTTGAGCTGGACAAAGCAGAGACGGGACAGGTTTTTCTCCGGGTACTCCGGTTTTCCCTATCATCTCTCATTCCAGCAACACTCTCCAATATCATTTCATTTCATCTGTCAGTCATTAATTATTGCCCCAGAGGAGTGCGACAGGCTTCGGCAGCCGGCAGAATTTCTATCCTCCCCGTTAGATGGGGCTTCATTAATTCCACTCCTGACCCGGTAGAGTGACTGCAAACAGGCAGCAGATTTTCATTTTCATTAGGCTAATGCAAAAATATATTTTGTTCTTAAAATGTGATGTCTGAAAAATAAAACCATAGGTATAACATTCAGTCGAATGGATTTATATGTAATGCAATTTAATGCCTAAACGAAGTCAAGGGTGGGGGTTACATGATGATATTTAAAGGAAAATAGCCGATGGATCATTTGACAATAGAAAATAACAGACACGACCTTACTTGGCACACTAGTCGGAAAAAGTTTATTTCTCTATTTGCTTTACGTCGCATCGACGATGGGATAGGAAAGGCCTAGGAATGGTGTGAAAATGGGAAACCACGGAAAACCATCTTCAGGACTGCCGACAGTGGGGTTTGAACTCACTACCTCCCGGATGCAAGCGCATAGCTGCGCGCCCCTAACCGCACGGCCAACTCGCTCGGTGGGAAAAAGGTTTGCCATCTCAAGTCTAGTGACTAGACATCATCAGCTACGTCGTGCGACTCGTTGGCTGAACGGTCAGCGTACTGGCCTTCGGTTCAGGGGGTCCCGGGTTCGATTCCCGGCCGGGTCGGGGATTTTAACCTTAATTGGTTAATTCCAATGGCACGGGGGCTGGGTGTATGTGTTGTATTCATCATCATTTCATCCTCATCACGACGCGCAGGTCACCTACGGGTGTCAAATAGAAAGACCTGCACCTGGCGAGCCGAACCCGTCCTGGGACATCCCGGCACTAAAAGCCATACGACATTTCATTTCATCAGCTACGTCTTGTTGAGTTGTACTATTTACAAGCAATAAGGACATATTAATCTCTTCTTAATCCTAAAAGATATTTAATGAAAATGATGTTGGATTTAGAAAGTTAAACTAGTAGTATTTCTTGTATTATCTTCCTTCAATGGAATTGTTTGTTGTACTCTTGTTGTTTGTTTGTTGTTGTTGGGCAGTTATGTTAACTTTACTTTATTATTACACTACTATAACTGACCATTGCCACCGGGAAATTTCCCATTTGCGATATATGTATTAATAATGAAAATATTGAAGTAAACAGTAATAGGTTAAAAACCATGTCTTAAAAATCCGCCGTCAGTGACCGGGTCAGAGATGGAATGGATGAAGACCCTATCTAGCGGCGAGGATAGGAATTGTGCCGGCTGCCGAGGCCTGTCTCACTCCTCTGGGGCAATGATTAATGACTGACAGATGAAATGAAATGATAGTGGAGAGTATTGCTGGAATGAAAGATGACAGGGAAAACCGGAGTACCCGGAGAAAAACCTATCCCGCCTTCGCTTAGTCCAGCACAAATCTCAGATGGAGTGACCGGGATTTGAACGACGGAACCCAGCGGTGAGACGCCGACGCGCTGCCGCCTAAGCCACGAAGGCTACCCTAAAAGACATTTAAAAACCTTAAAAATAATTAACATATATCAGACTAAATGAAGGTGTTATGGAAAGTGGAATAGATGAAACTATCAAATTATGGTTTTAAAATGTTAGCAGTTAGAAATTTCTTATTGCTGACTGACAATGCAGTTTTTAAATATTAAGTAGTCCTTCTGCTAACGTCAGTCTCAGATATTCTGGGAATGTGTTGAGTTGTTGTCTTCTTATGTCACTGGACCTCGTTTTAAAATATGTACTACAGTTTTTAATTTGCGAAAGGCAAATAAATAGTATCAATTAGGTGGATTCATTAATTTCTTTCTTAATCTGTTTACCCTTTCGTTCTTCCCTCGGACTCAGCGAGGGATCCCACCTCTACCGCCTCAAGGGCAGTGTCCTGGTGTGTGAGACACTGGATCGCGGGATACAACTGGCGTGGACGGCCAGTACCTCGCCCAGGCGGCCTCACCTGCTATGCTGAACAGGGGCCATATGAGGGACGGGAAGATTGGAAAGGAGAGACAAGGAAGAGGGAAAGAAGCGGCCGCGGCCTTAAGTTAGGTACAACCCGGCATTTGCCTGGAGGAGAGGTGGGAAAGCACGGAAAACCACTTCCAGGATCCACCTCTACTCATTTGACTTCCTGAGGCTGAGTGGACCCCGTTCCAGCCCTCGTACCAATTTTCAAATTTCGTAGCAGAGACGGGAATCGAACCCGGGCCTCCAGGAATCATTGCTTTATTTCTCTCAATTTTCCCCTTTACTGCAAATGAATCTTCTTCTTTTTCTACCGCCTTTTCCCATACTTGTCGGGTCGCGGGTACGAACTGTGTTGCAAATGGTGATCTGGCCCTGTTTTACAGCCAGATTACCTTCCTGACGCCAACCCTATATGGAGGGATGTAATCACTATTGCGTGTTTTCTGTGGTGGTTGGTAGTGTAGTATGTTGTATGAATATGAAGAGGAAACAGTTGGGACAAACACAAACACCCAGTCCCTGAGCCAGAATAATTGTTCAGATGCGATTAAAATCCCCGACCCAGCTGGGAATCGAACCAGGGACCCTCTGAACGGAAGGCCTCAACGCTGACCATTCAGCCATGGAGTCGGACCCCTTCCTATAAATGAATATTTACTCAAAATGAATCACGCAGGGGAAAATTAGCTAAATTATACCTTACCGCTCATTAATTTCAATACTCCTAATAATTCCCTGTAGATACGATATAACACCATGGTTACGCTTGAGTAAGCAGAGGACTAATACAACACTTGTAAACATATCAAATGTGTGTATTTGTTTTCATCTAGGTGCAATATTACTCCAAAGAATGTTGTATACATAAACAATAGACACCTGAACTGGTATGTTTGTTTATCTAGTTGACGACTGAAAGATCATTCGATGCACCTCTGTTGTTCCCTTTAGTGTTGTGATGACAGTAGTGTACTTGAACCATTGTAAGGTACATTGTTCGCGTGCTGGTCTTTGGTCGCAGGGGTCCCGTGTCCCATTCCTGGCAGGGTCAGGAGATTTATTCATCATTGATTAATTCCGCTGGCACGGGGGCTTTGCGTATGTGTGACTTCACCATCATTTAATCCTCATCACGACGTGCAGGTCACCTACGGGAGTCAAATCTAAAGATCAGCACATGAGGCGCCGAACATGTGTTCGGACACTCCCGGCACTAAAAACCATACACCATTTCATTTTCAGTTTCTTAGTGACAGTTGACAGAGTCCATTAGGGCTCAAAGAGTGGACATATTCATAGATAAACGTGCTGCAATTGTAGCACTCAGACAAGCAGGTGTATCAATTTGCCAAATTACGAAACAATGCAGCGCATCTATAGGGGGAGTGCAATAAACCCTTCACCGCCAGACGGCAACAGGTAGCAATAAGGAGAGATCGTGACCAGGATAACCTCCTATAAAAGACAAATAACAATGATGATAAATTCATCAGAATTTCTAGTAAGAAAAATAGATTTGTAACAGTGCCACAAATTCACGAAATATTGAGGTGCCTAGAAGCAAAGTCAGCAATCTCCACTTTGAAAACTTTTACAGTAGAAGCAAAAAACTTTTAGAGGTGTTCATGGAACGAAAATCGATCAATAATTATTTGGGTACGTGAACTGACATCAGAAAAGCAACTGTACATAATATTTTTATTATAAAACAACTGTGAGACAAGATAATAGAGCTTTTAATTAGGTGATTGCTGCTTTTGCTTCTCATATGTGAATTTTGCTGACTTTGCACCTCAGATGGCGAGGAAAGTCAAGTTTCTAGCAGAGCTCTGAATTTATTTGAATGCTTGAAATTAAAATATGGATTACAACAAATTATTATATCTGCAATAAAAGATGCTCTGAAATAGTGTTTCACAAAATAAGCACTCCCAGTTTTTTGGGTCCGTTTTGTTGGAACTGTATAAACATTAAAACGTAAGTTATCTTCTACACACACAATTCTGGAGAATTCCATTAGTTAACATGCACAGTCATTATTATCTGCCTTGATAGGCAAATCGGATGGATTGGCATTGTCAGTTAGAGGCTTGTAAAAATCCATTTGTCGGACTGAGATTTTCGCTTCAATGCTTTGACTATTTGCTGTACGTCGCACCGACACAGGTAGGTAGGTCTTATGGCGACGATGGGATAGGCAAGGTCTAGGAGTGGGCTGAAAGCGGCCGTGGCCTTGTATTAAGGTACAGCCCTTATGCTACCGGGCTAAGACCGTTGAGAGTAGGCTAGCCCATCACCTTGACGGCCTAGGGGCGATTGCGCAAGATGGCGGATATATCCATCTTCCTTGTGCTGCCGAGCCCTCTGATGAGAGTAGGCTAGCCCATCACCTTGACAGCCTAGGGGCGATTGCGCAAGATGGCGGATATATCCATCTTCCTTGTGCTACCAGCTCAGATCGTTAAAAGATCACGATCGCTGGCTGCGCGGTTTGGGTGACGTAGCTAACAGCATGCATTCGGGAAATAGTGGGTTTGAACACCGCTGTCAGCAGTCCTGAATATGGTTTCACATTTTTTCACCAGTCAAAACGTAGCTATCAGCATACAATCGGGAAATAGTGGGTTCGACCACCACTGTCAGGTAAGGTAAGAGAGACGGGGAAGAACCTATGTCGTCAGTAGATTTACGTGGTTTCCTGTTTTTCACTAGGTAATTTCAACGTGAGAGTAGACAATGAAATGTCTCTAGTTTTCAATTCTATAAGATTAAAATGTTACAATCAAAAATTCAGTGTTTTAAACAGCTGTTGTATGTGTCGACTAAAAAGGGCGTTGCCTGAGCAGCCGTCCCTAGAAACAAGGTAAGTGAACATTATACATTTCCGATCCCTCTCACAACACATCTTATCTGCATGGTGGTTGTGATTATTGATTAAAGAGGAATCACACTTCTATTTCTCTCCCTTGTGAACAAAGTTTGAATCTCATGTTTTTTATTCTAACTATGGTGTTAGAACAGGGTTTGAATCCATGACTTTTCCCCTTAACACAATATGATGTACGATAAAGATTTTTCATTGGTATCCCCTGCTAAGTAGTAAAATCATTTTATCTGCACAGTAGTATGATTTTTAATTTTGTTACGGTAACTAAATCAGAGATCGAAATCTATCTATACCGATTTTCTCTGTTTCATGTGTCAGTGTTCGAATCCCGCAAAATCCATCTCCTTAACACAATATGATGTAGGACAAAGTTTTTTCATGGTATCCCCTGCTAACTAGTAAAATAATTTTATCTGCACAGTGGTATTGATTTAAGAGGAAGTACAGCTGTACGTCGGATGGAGACATACAACATTTGCACGTTCTACAATCAATTCCATGTGAGAAGTGCGTTTCTTATCATGTATCAACAGAGAGATTAGTGTTTAAATCGCATAATGCACGCATTAGAGAAAGGGAACAGAGTTTGAATCTCATAATGTTTTTATTCTGTTATGTTTTGCGCTATACGTTTTTCTATTCTGAACACTAATAGTCAACATGTTGTGTCTTGTCGGATGAAGACATGCAGCATTAGCTTGTTCTACAATCAATTCTAGTGTGTGTTAATTGTAACAGGATTGAACTGCTCTTGCCGAATGGAGACACACAGCAGAGTAACTATTGTGTTTACGTTAAAAGTGTTTTGTCCTGAACACTAATAGTCAAAATGTTTTGTCTTATTCTACAATCAATTCGGAATTTTTGCTCATTGTAACAGGATCGAACCTGTTTTGTCTTGTCGAATTGAGACATATAGCATGGTAACTACTGTATGTTTGGGTTAAAATGTTTTCTGTTCTGAACACTAATAGTCAACACGTTTTGTCATGTCAGATGAAGATATACAGCATTAGCTTGTCAATTCTATATTTTTGCTAATTGCATTCTGTAACTGGATTGAACCTGTTTTGTCTTGTAGGATGGTGACATACAGTATTTTCTTATCCTACATACAATTCTATATTTTTGCTTGCTGATTGCAATCGAAAAAGTTTTACCTTCTCCTTACCGCATCCTCCTCCTACCGCTCCCTCCGCAATCGAAAAGGATAAAAACTTATGCGACGAGGAAAAGAGGACAACGCTACATCAGTGTAATAAGTATATTTGCACATTTTTGTGATGTGACGTTCAATTCTAATAGCGCAGGAAGGCATCTGTCCGTAGAAAGAGGGATTGTGCTAACCTCAGGAGGAGGAGTTGCCCTTTTGCCATACGGTTGAAGTGGAGGAGCCCTTTTGCCCTTTTGCCAAAATGATGAGGAGGAGCCCTTTTGCCAGGAGGAGGAGCCCTTTTGCCCTTTTGCCAAACGGATAAGGAGTTGGTGCCCTTTTACCCTCTTGCCAAATTGTCGGGGAGGAACTATGTCGTCAAGGCAGCTTGCTTAATTCTCTCTCCAAAATAGTGTCGGGAAGGGACCATGTCGAGAAGGGCAGCTTACTTTAAAACTATGTCGGGAAGGAACATGTCAAACAGGGCAGCTTGCATAAAGCTACGTCGGGTAAGGGTCTTGTCGAGAACGGCAGCTTGCTTTAAAACTCTGTCGGGAAGGGTCATGTCGAGAAGGGCAGCTTGCATGAAAACTATGTCAGGAAAGAACCTGTCGAGAAAGGCAGCTTGCCTGTAGTTAGGCCTCATAGCTTTAGGATGATTCAAAAATTTCCGCAGCGTGGCTGTCCCTTCAAGGTAAAATTAAATTCCGCGCTCACTACATGGTTCAGATGGTAGCAGTGAGATTTGGCGCTGTTAAGATGGTAGCAGTAAGTTCACTCTTTTAAATTCCGCGCCCACGTGGTTAAATATGGCAGCTGTCATCCTGTCAGCTGTCAAAAAAGCATGTGGATTTCAAATTCCGCGCCCCTATATGCATAAGGTGGTAACAGTGAGGTTAGGGTCTGTCAAGATGCCAGTACTAACGTTAGCCATGTTCACTTGTTTAAACTCCGTGGCAAAATAAGTGCACCTGTTTAAGACTTGTCAGCTGTCAAAAAGCACGTGGATTTTAAATTCCGCGCTCCTAGATGGCAGCAGTGAGGATAGGGTCTGTTAAGATGGCAGCACTGAGGTTAGCCGCGTTTACATTTTTTAAATCCATGCCCACATGTTAGGACCTGACAGTTGTCAAAAGCACGTGGATTTTAAATTCCGCGCCCCTACATGTATAAGTTGGCATCAATGAGGTTTCGCCCTGTTAAGATGGCAGCACTGAGGTTAGCGATGCTCTGTTGTCCATGAAAGTAAGGTTAGGGTCTGTCAAGATGACATCTGTCAAAACGCACGTGGATTTTAAATTCCGTGCCACTACGTGCGTAATGTGGCAGCAATGAGGTTTATACCCCTTCAAGATGGCAACAGTGAGGTTAGCGTTTGTCCTTAAAAGTGAGGTCAGGGCCCGTTTGAAAGCAGTCAAAAGCACGTGGATTTTAAATTCCACGCCACCACGTGCTTAAGGTGGCAGCAATGAGGTTTAGCCCCGTCAAGATAGCAGCAGTGAGGTTAGCGATGCTCTGTTGTCTATAAAAGTGAAATTAGGGTCCGTCGAGATGACAGCTGTCAAGAAAGCACGTGGAATTTAAGTTCCGCGCCCTTACATGCATAAGGTAGCAACAGTGAGGTTTAGCGCTGTCAAGATGGCTGCAGTGAGGTTAGCAATGCTCTGTTGTCCATAAACGTGAGGTTAGGATCCGTCAAGATGACAGCTGTCACATTGACAGCTGTCAATAAGCACGTGGCCAAGCACGTGGCTTTGTTTTAAAAACAAGAGCACGTGGTCGTGACATCACGGTCACGTGGTCATGATGTCATGGGGCCAATGACCTTGGCCAGGGTCAATGACCTCGGGTGCTACGCACCAGAAACAAATGCTGACGCTTGTATCCAGAACCGCTATTGCTCCCCCACTGCCGACAATGGGGTTCGAACCCACTATTTCCCGGATGCAAGCCCAGAGCTACGTGACCCAAACCCCGCAGCCACTCGATCGGGATGCTCCCAGGTGGAGAGACCTTGAGGTCCTTTTAGTTGCCTCTTACGACAAACAGGTGTTACCGTGGATGTTATTCTACCGTCCCCAACCCACAGGGGGAGGGGTAGTAAAAGAACGAGAGTTGACCAAGGGAGGTTTATAGGATAGATGGAAGTGAGGAGCCTGGCACAAGTAAGTGGAAACAATGTCAGACTCAGCTTTGGACCCTGTGGTGACCTCCCCCTGTGGGGTGGGTCTGGTAGAATAACACCCATGGTATCCCCTGCCTGTCATTAGAGGCGAGTAAATGGGCTCTGGGGGCTCTTAACTTGAAAGCGTGGTTTGGCTACCATGGGGCCTTTTGCTGAATCCTGGCATTGCTTCTACTTACTTATGCCAGGTTCCTCACTTTCATCTATTCTATCCGATCTCCCTCAGCAAGTCCGGCTCCATGACTAAGTGGTTAGCGTGCTTACCTTTGGTCACAGGGGTCCCGAGTTCCATTACCGGCAGGGTCGGGAATTTTTACCATAATTGTTTAATTCTACTTTCACGGGGGCGGGTGTATGTATTGTCTTCATGATCATTCCATCCCCACCACGACGCTCAGCTTGCCTGCGGACGTCGAATCAAAAGACCTGCATCTGGCGAACCGAACGTGTCACCAGACACTCCCGGTTCAAAAAGCCATACACCATTGAATTTTTTCCCTCGGTGAACTCTTGTTCTTTTCTGTCTTTCTTTGGTCGATATGTTCATTTTTGAACTGTCGGATCCCTTCCATTTTCTCTCTCTGATCAGTGTTAATAGAGGATAGTTGTCCAGTTGTACTTCCTTTTAAAACAATAACCACTACCACCTGCACCTCCTGTGGTCACCAACGCACACTTCGGAGAAGAGAGTCGTCTGTTGTTCGTCTTATAGTCACCTGTGACGACAGGGAAGGGGATACCGTGAATTAATTATACCTGGCGTACGGGTTACCGTGATCAACAAGGCGGTTCCCCCAGGGTGAGGCCCTTGCATTGCACTTAGCTTGGCTTGACCCCTGCGAATACCCCAAATGTGGGTATCTCGGGCGCGTAATTTTTGGTGCCGCGTGCTTCCCATACACACAGCTCAGGAAGCAGGGGCTTTGTATAAGTAGATTTCCAGTTCAAACTCCCAGTATGTCGCCAACTCCCCTGCTCTTCCTGTGCAGCTGATCGGTCTACTCTTACTGAATGCTTGCATATTCATATCACTGTATGCGCGAGTTTCGTTGGGCACTGGCTTTACGGGGAAGTGGGCACAGTTGAACGAGATGAGCGCAGCTTTAGCGTTAATTTCCGCACTACTGCCAACCAATGAGAGAAATAGGGAACAATAATGAATCAAGCTTAGCTTCAACAATGTTTACTTAATACAAACCGGTACAAGACACGTGTACTTAGTATATACCAGCGCAGTACTTTCTACTTATAAGTATCCCGTGTGCACTAATGATGAATGTGATGTTTAATAACTGTCTTTTAATAGGAGTAGTACTGCCTGCAGGTTACCTACGTCAGAATAGGAAGAGGCCGCTCTCTGCATGTTACTCAGCGCTACCAGTCTAATGCGCCCACTTGCGTTAGTAATCCTCGTTTTCGAACGCTCAGTAGCAGGCTGGTATTGAGTACAGTTGCTGTCAACATGTCGACAATGGGTGGCATGTTAGAACGCACTGATATAAGTTCAATCTATGGAATTGAGCAGGAGTCTCCAAATAGCCGCCTGCCTTCTATACCCATATTTTATCGAACAGTATCCTATTGCAATTAAGAGCTCATGGATCGTTCAAGGCACATACAAGGAACGTTTCGGTAGAGTGGTATGTCTCTACGTGTATAAATTAATGAGTTCATTTTGTGCACCTTCGTCGTGTTTACAATGCACCCTGTTAAAGAACGCGTGTAGTAAAATGACTACTATTTGTTTCACATCCGAGATCTAGCACGTTGTAGCCCTCCTTTGTAAGCCAGCGCTTAGGCATCCCATTCAACATCAGTACATGCAGGAGATTTATAAGTAGAAAGTTCGGAACTGGAGGGTCACCAAGTATAAATTAAGAGAAAGGAAATAGCGGGAAATTCGAAGAAGTGTCGTACTGTAGTTATTTGTGCGTGTCTTGCATGCATTTTTCGGTCCCAAGAAATGTTCACAGTAATGCGAAGCAATCCACAGGTAAGCAAGTCAATGTTGAAAACATCCTAGGATATGAGCTTCGAATTTGTAAATAAAATATAATAAAGTATGAGAATGTATTCTTTATTTATTCCTAAAAGTTCAATCATTTTCTTAATCGTTATCCGGTCGATTAGATTATAAATTTGCCTTTTTCTACAGCTACGAGCGCTAATGTGATGCAATACATTGTTTCACTTAAGCACAACTACGACCGCTAATGTGAGTTAATGCAGAGTTCCACTTAAGCCGTTATGAGTCAAGCCATAACTGGGGCTATGAGAACTACGCCGACAAAAGTCTTGAATACTTTACTAGACCTCCCATCACTATGCAATTTCATAAAAGGACAGGCTAGAATGAGTTCATATAGATTGGCACAATCAGAGTGCCGGAATGCACAAAGACCCAATCTGGGACACTGTAAAATTAACAGAGTAATAACAGAGGAAGTTCTACACATGCCTTCTGATCATATGATACCAAGTACAACTTTGAAAAACCGTTTGAGACCCAGATAATAAAAAAAGAAGACTGAGATATCAACAAATGGAATACTGAAAAAGTGTGGTGGACTGATGGTTCAAAGAGTGGGGTGGCACAGGAGGAGGGATCAACGGGGGAAGACCTGAGAGATCAATCCAGATGAGCCTGGGCAAACACACTACAGTCTTTCAAGATGAAATGATAGTTATCACAACTTGTCTTGAAGAAAATCTGAAAATGAACTATCAGAATAAGAACATTTTCATTTTTACAGACAGCCAAGTGGCCATTAAGGCACTAGAGGCAGTCCGAATAATATCCAGAATTGTCTGGTATTGCCACTCACTTCTCTTGAAGCTCTGAAAGTACAACATTGTCAAAATAATATGGGTACCAGTGTGTGCAGGTATAGAAGGAAATGAAAAGGCAGTTAAACTGGCCAGAAAAGGGGCAGAAACACATTTTGTAGGTCCAGAACCTGTATGCAGGATTTCCTATGGACAAGCCCGACACTACATAGGAAAACAGGTACAAAAGAAACAAATGGAAAACTGTAAAAATACTCCAAGATGCAGGCTTGCAAAGGAAATGATAAAAGGACCAAACAAGAAGCATACTAAAGAGTTGTTGACACTCAACAGAGAAAATATAAGATGGGTAGTAGGACTGTTGACAGGACACTGCCATCTAAAATGAAGCAGAGGAATCAGCTGAGCACATACTTTTCGAATGTGAGGCGCTGGGTAGAATCAGACTCCCCACTCTAGGAGTACCAGGCGAAGAGAGAGAGAAAAATTCCAGGAAGACCCAATAAGAACAGCCTGCAGCTTTGTGAAGGCAGCAGGTATACTAGGTGGGAATGAAGGAAAAACATGGTAGCAAAAGATCTTAGAGGTCGGCGCTAATTAGGAACTAAGAGGCCCCATGAAGAAGAGAAGAAGAAGCCCTTATAACTACATTCGGTGTGAACATTTTTCAAAAATCAAGCAACGCCTGAGGGTTTTGAACCAAGGAACACGTTACAGAAAGTATTATGTAAGTAAGTTAATTTTGCTAGAATTTGAGTAAAAACAAAATGAATAAAGAAACAAGCCATGTTAGGTTGTTTTTCCAGAAATGCATTTAGACCGGAAGTGATTTTCGAAATTTGTTTTTTATTTTGATAGAGCTATCCAAGACTCACAATTTGAAAATTTCCCTAGCTTTTAGCCCTTCAATTGCACAATTGAGGAAATTGCTTAATTTTACGTTTTTCGTCGTATGGGAACCTCTGCCTTGTCTGCTAAGAAATGTTTTTAACATTAAAAGGTTTCACTAAATTTTTCTCTATTGAGATTCTTCCACCGTTTTGATACTTTATTTTGCCTTTTGGCAAATTTTTATTTATATGTCAACAGTACATGTTTCGTTCCTTATTTAGGAACATCCTCAGCTGTTATAGTGGCTTAGGTGAATGGTTAAGATTTTAAACACATAGATTTACAAATACTTTGATTCACTTAAAAACTAAAAACGAATTGAGATTGATGATATTAAAAACAATGTGGGTTAGTGTGTTACTGTTATTGTTTTTAATATCATCAATCTTAATTCGTATTTAGTTTTTAAGTGAATCAAAGTATTTATAAATCTATGTGTTTAAAATCTTAACCATTCACCTAAGCCAATATAACAGCTGAGGATGTTCCTAAATAAGGAACGAAACATGTACTGTTGACATATGAATTTTTAAAAATGCCAAAAGGCAAAATAAAGTATCAAAACGGTGGAAGAATCTCAATAGAGAAAAATTTAGTGATTAGATTTTGATACGGAAAATGAAGCTGATTACCTGCAATTAAAATGTTTGTAGGAAAGCATAGTTCTGCCCTATAATGTTTTATTGCTCACGTTAAATATGAAGTCACTAACAAGAATAATGTTTTTTATATAGAATAGAAAAGTGTAGAATGCTCCCATCTCCTGAAACTGTACGGGAGCCTTTATTTATTACAATCCACTTATTTGATACTGCATTACTTCTTACATCTATTTTGTCAACTAATGCATTAAATATTATACTTATATCTATTGTACACATCAATTCACTTTCTTCTTTCATACTAAATGGTATACAGTGTTACATATTATAGGGCATGTTTCCTACCCTTTGTTATTTTCGTTAGAGTTTTTTTTCTCACTTTTGAAAATACAGAAAACTGTTGCTGTCCTTCTCGGTGCAATAAATTCTTTGTTTATTAATTTATCAATCGTTTGGAACTATTTCTGTCTTTCTTTCTTGTTTGTTTTATGTTCATTTATTCACTGAGTCAGCCTCCCCACACACTCTCAATAGATGAAGCCCTTCTACTGCTTCTCTCTTTGACCTTTGTTCTTCTACATCACATTAGCCACCACAGCTTATCTCTTCTTTACTTCCAAGCTTTTCTTTCTTTATTGAGATTGTTTTGATAACGTCCTTGAATTTCAGTCTTACATTCTGCCACAATCACCTGCTTCTCAATATCTTTAATTCTAATCGTTACTTTCTTCTCGGCTTCTTATCTCGGAATTCAGGAAAAGTAACAGTATACGACAAATTAACGACCTTTTTTTCCAAGCGCCATTACAGTTAGGAAAATATTAATTACATAATATTTATTTTGAAGATTTTCTACATCTATTTTGTAAATCCTAATTTTTAAGACACCCAAGTTCATTTTCTGCAGTTTCTTGCCCGTGGAATGTCACGTACTCGAGGCTTTCTCCTATAGAGTAGATTTACCCGCTGCACAGAGAAAGCAGAGAGCTTGTTCACATATCGGGAGTTTGTACCGAAGCACCTGTTGCTATAGGCCACCCGGCCACCCTGTATGTATCGGAATGTACGCTCGTATCAAAGCAGTGCTGTGATTTCATTGCCACGTATTTCTATCATAGTTCATTTGGGTTGGCTAAAGATCACTCAGCCTCGAGAACTCCCATGTTTTATGGCTGGGGGTCATGTGAAAACAAATTACTGCGAGTATTTTCTCAGCTACACAGAGAAACATCGAATCATGTACAGCATATGCTTTTAAGCATAGAAGACGAAATGATTATCTCTTTCTTCCTCAGAGTTGAGAATTTTAATTTACGTTTTACCGTTAAAAATTATTTGCCACTGCTTTATTTATAACCCCTCTTTATAGGTCCAATATGTCCAACATCACCATCTTCCAAAAACATGTCTTTCCGTCCACCAAAATGGCATCGTACTTCAGTCCATATGACGTAAACTGGTTGCCTGGTTATGCTGTGTATTTTTGTCCACGTAATTTCAGATAGACCCTCAGCCCAAAAATATATCTATGTTAAAATTTTGCATCACGAAATTATCGATACTACCTAGCAATCGTGCAGGTTGTAATGTGAAGTACTGATGGATCGCCATGACTGAGAGACATTTTATCAAAGAGGGACTTTAGAGTGCAGATGGTCGATGTGATCTTGCAGGCTGTGATGTGAAGTATTGATGGATGGCCATGGCTGAGAGACATATTATCAAAGAGGGGAGTAAGGGTACAGATGATCGATGTGATATTGCAGGCTGTGATGTGAAGTATTGATGGATGGCCATGACTTAGAGACATATTATCAAAGAGGGGCGTTACAGTACAGATGGTCGATGTGATCTCGCAAGCTGTGTTGTGAAGTATTGATGGATGGCCATGGCTGAGAGACATATTATCAAAGAGGGGCATTAGAGTACAGATGGCCGATGTGATCTTGCAGGCTATGATGTGAAGTATTGATGGATGGCCATGGCTGAGAGATCAAAGAGTTATCATCTCATACTCTGGAAAACTGATTATTTCATTTGTGATAGTTTCATATGCCCTGAGTCAGTTTCTCCCTTGCGACGCACTGAATCCTTCACTTGTTGGCTCCAAATTCCATACGATTATTACTACTTTCATGGCTAAATGGTTAGCGTGCTGGCCTTTGGTCACAGGGGTCCCGGGTTCGATTCCTGGCAGGGTCGGGAATTGTAACCTTAATTGGTTAATTTCGCTGGCACGGGGGCTGGGTGAATATGTCGTCTTCATCATTTCATCCTCATCACGACGCGCAGGCCGCCTACGGGAGTCATATCCAGAGACCTGCATCTGGCGAGCCGAACTTGTCCTCGGAAACTCCCGGCACTAAAAGCCATACGCAATTTTTTAATTTTTTGTTATTACCACTTGGAATCCCACTCTGGCCACCTGTCTTCTGTGACATTTGACCTGGATCGTCGTCATTTCCAGAGACTCAGCGATTGGTGCCATGTCGTCTGTAAAGGCCAGACAATCTACTGTCTGCCCTTCCCTCTTGTGACCCAGGTAGACCTCACTCTGGACACCCGAGCTGACCAGTTTCTTGCGCCATTCTTTCACAACTTCTTCAAGGAGGAGTGGGTAGATTCCGTAGAGCAGACAGCAGAAAATAATATGACTGGACATACAAAGCAGGAAGTTGGTATATGTTGCTTGAATTATTTGAAGGGATTTCGTTTTCTTCTTCCTCTTCTTCCTCAGCAGGTTTCTTTCTCTTCTGTCCTCTAGGTCTGTAATTGTGTTCTACACCTAGTTGTCCACCGTATTGTAGGATTGAAGTACAAATAAACGAGATAGCTTGACGCCCGATTATATAGGCAAACCGCAGAACGCATCTGTGAAGCAGAGTGTATACCACAGCCTACTGTGAAAACGTCAGAAGTTGTATGTTAGGGTCTTGCTGTCTGTATCAAATATGTACCTTCAAAACAAACAAACAAACCCCATGGCACTACAGCCCTTGAAGGGCCTTGGCCTACCAAGCGACCGCTGCTCAGCCCGAAAGCCTGCAGATTACGAGGTGTCGTGTGGTCAGCACGACGAATCCTCTCGGCCGTTATTCTTGGCTTTCTAGACCGGGGCCGCTATCTCACCGTCAGACAGCTCCTCAATTCTAATCACGTAGGCTGAGTGGACCTCGAACCAGCCCTCAGGTCCAGGTAAAAATCCCTGACCTGGCCGGGAATCGAACCCGGGGCCTCCGGGTAAGAGGCAGGCACGCTACCCCTACATCACGGGGCCGGCAATATGTACCTTCAGATAATGTTTTTCCTTGCCCAATAACCGTATGCCCACCAGCAGCAACAAAAATAGCACAGACGGTATGGTTTTCTTCTATTTTAATTCATATTATGTGCTGAAAGCAATTATGTTCCAGTTATTACACACTAGTCCTGCCTGGCGTGCTCGGTTCACACGAAAGGATGTGGGTTTGATTCCAGGTTAGGAAGTCGAAAAATTTAAGAAACTAGATTTCTACTTCCGGAGTTGCACAATGCCCTGAGGTTCACTCAGCCTACACAAAAAAGTGCTGAGGTTACGGATAGTGGAAGCCTTTACCTTCCAGCCCTCCAGGGGCCTTTATGGCCTGTACGGAGAAGACTTTGAATTTTTTTACACACTAGCCATTAATTATTTCGTATTTATTCATTTAATCCGTTTACACTCCAGGGTTGGTGTTCCCCTCGGACTCAGTGACGGAGGCTACCTCTGCCGCCTCAAGGGCAGTGTACTGGAGCGTGAGACATTCGGTCGGGGATACAACTGTGTAGAGGACCAGTACCTCGCCCAGACAGATTCACCTGCTCTACTGAACAGGGTCTTTGTGGAGGGATGGGCAAGGTACGGGGAAGGAAGCGGCCGTGGCCTTAAGTTAGGTACCATCCCGACATTTGCCTGGAGAAGAAGTGGGAAATCACGAAAAACCACTTCTAGGATTCCCCTGTGGATAGGGGCGGTAGAATAACACCCACGGTATCCCCTTCCTGTCGTAAGAGGCGACTAAAAGGGGTGCCAGGAGCTCTGAACTTGGGAGCGTGGGTTGGCGACCACGAGGCCCTTAGCTGAGTCCTGACATTCCTTGCACTTACTTGTGTCAGGCTCTTCACTTTCATCTATTCTATCCGACCTCCCTTGGTCAATTCTTTGTTCCCTCCCAGCCCCGACGGTACTAGAGCATTCGAAGCCTAGGAAATCTTTCACGTTCTCACCCTTCGAGGCCCTTGTCTTTCTTTGGCCGATAAATTCATTTTCGAAGCGTCGAATCTCTTCCCTTCTCCTCTCTGATTAGTGTTATATAGAGGATGATTGCCTAGTTGTACTTTCCGAGGCTGAGTGGACCCCGTTATCTATAATTAATATACTGTAATTATTGTTACACACTGAAAATAATTAAGAACAAGAACGAATTAGGAATGTCAAATTCCTATGAACACAGCTTATATCCTCGCTTCTAAACCACTGCCACGTAGGAAGAAATCTAATTATTCATCAGAAGAAAAATAACTCGACATGTTGAAAGGAATGAAAATCAGTGTGGAAAATTGTGTTCACTAGAGGAGAAAGGGAAGGGAAGGAAGTTATAAAAATTAAGGGACAAAACCTTGGAATTGTGGAGAGCTTCAAGTGATTGGCAAGCGAACTGATGCAGGATGTAGGGCTGGATGTGGAGATCAGAAAGAGGAATTCAGCAGGGAGATCCATTCTATCAGAATGTGAGAAACCTGGTATGGCGGAAGAAAGTATCAATGAATTGTAAAGAGCTGATGTATAAGATGTACTACTGCCCGATACTGACTTATGCAGCGGAGACCTGGACCATGACATATAGACATGGGTATAAAATTCCAGGCCAGTGAAATGAAAGTTTTAAGAAGTTTGATAAGAAAGACAAGAGTAAGAAATGAGGGCATCAGGAAGGAAATCGGAGTGGAAAAGCTTTTCGAGAGGATGCAGAGGGATAAACTGTTGTAAGCACAAAGACGCACACACGCGATGCTGTCACTTGTGTACACTATTATATTTACACACTATATATACATTACACACACAAACTAATAAACTGCCATCTTGATAAAACACTGCTACGAAGAAGTAGAAGAAGACTGCAACACTTGCATGTCAACCAACTATACACCCAACAAAATCTCAACGCGAATTCATATATTCGATTAACGACTTGCACACACAACTCTAGCTAAAATAACTCAACTCAACTCCCAAAACTGCTTCTTTATATACATTGCCCGGCCAGGCTTCTAGAAGAATATGACACAAGATGTTTTCTGGTAATTTCGAGTCTCCAATAACCTATTTACAATGAATGGAATTTTATGTAACTCTCTAGTGCCAAAGGTACGTTGTTCTGGACTATTACCACGTGTTGCACAACATTGCATTGGATTTATACACCATATATACAGGTAAATAAATTATTTACTATTAATTACGTGTTCTTACATTAAATAAACTCTTATTAATATACCAGGTGGCTCACGGACGCCGTACTTTCTACTTATAAATGTCCCGCATGCATAAGTGATGTGTGGGGTGTCTACCAACTGATTTTAACAGGGGAACTTCTGCCAGCGGGCAGGTTACGTCAGAATATGAAGAGATAAGAAACAGAGTCACACTCGCAGCATGTTACTCAGCGCTGGCGGTCGAATGCACCCCTTGCATTAGTAAACATCGTTTTCGACCGCATAGTTCTAGGCTCGTGTATGGTACAGCCGCACTATATTTACTGTCTGCTTATCGCCAATGGCTAGTGTGTTCAGCAGCGACGAATACATAGACATTATTTTAATCTGGACAACCCGGTCGGAATGCAACCGAAGCTCCAAACAGACGTATGCCTTCTACATAAGAATTTCACCGAACAGTATCGTTTTTGTTTCATACAAGCAACTCTTTTATCGAGTGGAATGTCTACACATGTATAAATTAACAAGTGATTAAATTTCCTTTTCTGCATCTTTGGCGTGTTAACAAACAGTAGCGGCGATTAGGGGGTGGGGCGTGAAGGGAAAGTCGCCCCCGCCCCTCGCCACTTTGTGGAGTAAACATTACATATTCACTTTAGCCACCTGGAACTAGGAATTATTATTATTATTATTATTATTATTATTATTATTATTATTATTATTATTATTATTATTATTTGTTTTGCTCATTGCTTTACGTCGCACCGAAACAGATAGGTCTTATGGCGACGATGGGATAGGAAAGGCCTAGGAGTTGGAAGGAAGCGGCCGTGGCCTTAATTAAGGTACAGCAAAAGCATTTGCGTGGTGTGAAAATGGGAAACCACGGAAAACCTTCTTCAGGGCTGCCCACAGTGGGATTCGAACCCATGATCTCCCGGATGCAAGCTCACAGCGAATTATTTGTAAAAGAAACGTTATCTGTACAAGCCTTTATGTCTTATCTGCTAATTCTTTCCTTTATTTTCCTTAATTATTAACATAATTTTTGGCGGAAATAAGCACCAAATGCCGTTCGTCGCGGCTACCGATTTGTATAGCGCTACGGCAGGTAGTGGAGACTTTGCATGTGCTGTGGGGAAGGGTAGTAGGGGTATAATGTTTTTGCCAAGGTCGTAGACACTGAGTTATAATTCACCGGTATGCCGCACGCATTCGTCAGTCTGGCAGCCTCTTCAGTGTCTGTTAGTTCCTTAGTGTGTATTAAAATACTAAATAACTTTCAATTGCATGATCATGCCGAACTTCTATTTAATTGTACCGGCTGAGCTAGCCGTGGAGTTAGGGCCGCGCAACTGCGAGCTCGCACCCGGGAGATAGTGGTTTCGAATCCCACTGTCGGCAGCCCTGAAGATGGTTATCCGTGGTTTCCCATTTTCACACCAGGCAAGTGCTGGGGCTGTACCGAATTTAAGGCCATGGCCGCTTCCTTTCCACGCGTAGCCCTTCCCTGTCTCATCGTAGCCATAATTCCTATCTGTGTCGGTGCGACGTAAAACCAATTGTAAAAAAATATTCTACTATTTTGCTTTACGTCGCACCGACACAGATAGGTCTTATGGCGACGATGGGACGGGAAAGGCCTAGGAATGAGATGGAAGCGGCCGTGGCCTTAATTAAGGTACAGCCCCAGCATTTGTCTGGTGTGAAAATGGGGAACTACGGAAAACCATCTTCAGGGCTGCCGACAGTGGGATTCGAAACCACTATCTCCCGGGTGCGAGCTCGCAGCTGCGTGGCCCTAACTCCACGGCTAGCTCAGCCGGTACAATTAAATAGAAGTACGGCATGATCATGCAATTGAAAGTTATTTAGTATTTTAATACACACTAAGGAACTAACAGACACTGAAGAGGCTGCCAGACTGACGAATGCGTGCGGCATACCGGTGAATTATGACTCAGTGTCCACGACCTTGGCAAAAACATTATACCCCTACTACCCTTCCCCACAGTACATGCAAAGTCTCCACTACTTGCCGTAGCGCTATACATATCGATTAGCCGCGACGAACGGCATTTGGTGCTTATTTCCGCCAAAAAATTAAGTTAATAATTAAGGAAAATAACGGAAAGAATTAGCAGATAAGACATAAAGGCTTGTACAGATAATGTTTCTTTTACAAATAATTCGCTGTGAGCTTGCATCCGGGAGATCGTGGATTCGAATCCCACTGTGGGCAGCCCTGAAGATGGTTTTCCGTGGTTTCCCATTTTCACACCACGCAAATGCTGTTGCTGTACCTTAATTAAGGCCACGGCCGCTTCCTTCCAACTCCTAGGCCTTTCCTATCCCATCGTCGCCATAAGACCTATCTGTGTCGGTGCGACGTAAAGCAATGAGCAAAACAAATAATAATAATAATAATAATAATAATAATAATAATAATAATAATAATAATAATAATAATAATAATTCCTAGTTCCAGGTGGCTAAAGTGAATATGTAATGTTTACTCCACAAAGTGGCGAGGGGCGGGGGCGACTTTCCCTTCACGCCCCACCCCGTAATCGCTGCTACTGTTTGTTAACACGCCAAAGATGCAGAAAAGGAAATTTAATCACTTGTTAATTTATACATGTGTAGACATTCCACTCGATAAAAGAGTTGCTTGTATGAAACAAAAACGATACTGTTCGGTGAAATTCTTATGTAGAAGGCATACGTCTGTTTGGAGCTTCGGTTGCATTCCGACCAGGTTGTCCAGATTAAAATAATGTCTATGTATTCGTCGCTGCTGAACATACTAGCCATTGGCGATAAGCAGACAGTAAATATAGTGCGGCTGTACCATACACGAGCCTAGAACTATGCGGTCGAAAACGATGTTTACTAATGCAAGGGGTGCATTCGACCGCCAGCGCTGAGTAACATGCTGCGAGTGTGACTCTGTTTCTTATCTCTTCATATTCTGACGTAACCTGCCCGCTGGCAGAAGTTCCCCTGTTAAAATCAGTTGGTAGACACCCCACACATCACTTATGCATGCGGGACATTTATAAGTAGAAAGTACGGCGTCCGTGAGCCACCTGGTACATACAGCAGACGTGTCGTAACACAACCTCATATACAACACACAAATAATAAGAACACGATTTATACCAAATAAAGTCCGTACATAACTACGTAAATAATAATAATAATAATAATAATAATAATAATAATAATAATAATAATAATAATAATAATAATAATAATAATCGAGAGATATTTTCGTTATTTACCCATGGGTTAGGGAATTGTTTCCAAGTTATACTTAGTCCATTACAACGTGCATCAAAACTTATATTATTATTTTACAAATCATTACAACATGTGATTTTACCTATAGGTATATCAGGAGATATTTACAGTTTATTTACAATGTGTGTAGATATATATTAGAACATATTATTCTTGAATTTTGTGTTGAAATGAATTTCAGGAAGCTGGTAACGTTGACTTCGTTAATTGATATTTCAGCACCTGATGCAGTGGAATATTTCAAACTACTACGAGCCATTTCGTCAAGAGATGATGTGCAGTCTGTACTGCTTTTTCAGGACAGTCACAAGTTGGTGAGGGAGCCTTGTTTATTTTGTGGAGGTAGAATTGAAATTTCTACGATTAGTTAAACAGTGCGTAAGTAACTTATAGTGTATAGTTTGCCTATAGTGTTGTAGGGAGAATCTGTCCAAAACAGTGGGTATGAATGGTTTGGACATGTTAAGAGGATGGAAGAGGGAGACCCAGACTAAGGTGGTTGAAAATGATCGAGAATAGTATAATTAGAAAAATCCTGAATTTGAACACAGTGAAGGAGGAACAATGGTGGCTGGATAAACGAAGATGGAAAGGTGCCATAAACATCTCAACTCGGCGGGAGCTGAACAAGGAAAATAGATGAGGATGATGGTGATGATGATTGTTTTTATTATTGTTATTATTATTATTATATTTATTTATTTTATTTATTTATTTATTTATTTATTTATTTATTTATTTATTTATTTATTTATTTATTTATTTATTTATTTATTTATTTATTTATTTATTTATTTATTTATTTATTTATTTGCGAATTGACCACTGAGGTTCACGTTACAATTAATTTTTTCTTTGTCTGAAGTTTCCTCTTCCTCCAGTACTCCTTCATACGGGCGCTATGCTGTTTCTTCTATATATCCGTCCAGGCTCTGCAGTTCTTTCGATTTGAAACCCTTCCAAATTTTGAATCATGGTGCAAAATATTTTCCTGTCCAACATCTGAACTTCCTGGGTTTTGGACTTCTCTATATCTTTACGAACTTCCTTAATCCACGCCGTCGTTGTCTTGTTATTCCACAGGTAGTCGAATAACTTTTTGGTTAGTCTGGTTTCATCCATTCTGTACAAATACTTTCTATCCCGTGGAGATATCAAATAATGGCCTACACCATCTTGTAGCCCATGATTTAAACGTCAACGTGTGTAATTTAATTAAAATCTGCCCACGGAGTTAAAAGTTATTCCACCGTAAAGAAATGCAATTTTATCAGAAGGGGAGGAAAGTTAACACAGCTACACGATATAAAAGAGCAGGCATTTGTTCTGGTCAGGCAGTTGTAAACTCACGCCAATCGCGTAAGCATGCTGTTGAACGCGAATATGCACGTCGAAAGTCGAACTTAATTATAGCGCAGCGGTACTCTGCTTCAATTATCTTCGGACTTGTAGTCCAGTGAACAGTGTCGGACTTAGAAATTTTCAATTATTACTACGATGACTTGGTAACCTCACAATTTTTAAAGTGTTTAACAGTGCTGGTGATAGTAACTTACTTTACATTTTGGACTTTAACTCAAGTGAACTTGACTATTTAAAACGTACAATTTTCTTTGGGACAGAATAACTTAAAATACTTACAACTGATAAACGTGTGCAAGTTAAGGACACTTTCTTGTGGAATAATATTTCGTTTACTAAAGCAGACTATCGTATAATAGTGCTTTAACACTAGGTTTAACGCAGCGGTCAAAATGACAGTTTTCAGTTTTATTTTCTCTATCACTCTCGTTATACAGTCAGGATACAAACTATTTGGTAATTTTATTGATTTTAAAAGTACTTTTTGGCATTTAGTTGCAAAAACCCGTAACACCTTTCTAGTTAGCGCTATGAGGTCATATACCTACTTTTACCGGGCGGTCATTTTGACCGGTACTGCAGTAGCTACACCATCAGACTTTTGTGGCATTCATTTAGCGCGGGATATCATTCTAACAAGCTGTTACCGTATACTTCATAATCGTAGTATTGAATAGAACGTATTATTTTGCTACAACGGGGCAGCTGTTGGCTCTTTTCAAACAATGATACAAGTACACTGACAGGAAAATATAGTCAGTATTTGTTCATTAATGAAAGGTGTGCAATCATAACGAGCAGTCAATTGTCGTCTTCAGTCGTTACAAACATTCAAACTAGATTTATCGACTGTTTATATGTACCCCGAAGAAACATGTTGTCGCGTACTCTGCTGACGGATGCCGGAATTCTGAACCATAAGCATAACATTTCCCCATCACAACCAAGCGATGAAGATGGGACTGATTTAGAACTCGATAATTGCGAAGACGTGTTTAGCTTGACAAATGATTCTAGTTGCGCCGAACCTGTAGAATTGCCATGTGAACACGAAATCACACAGCAGCGTTCGACCTTAAGGGTTAGGGTATTACCCGCCAAATGGCGGTGCATGCACACTAGCTGTTCACAAAGGTAAGCCTGTTTGACATTAGTCATTTTGTATTTACGTAATTCTGTGCACAGTGTAAGTAAGTTTGGTTTTATATTTTGCGGGTGAAGGAAACACTAAGAAACAGTACAGTAAAATATACTGAAGGAAATTCCAGGTCCCACAGGACATGAAAAAGGCCACATTGAAGAAACTTGTGCCGCTACAGCTTGTCGTCTTTTTATTGACGAATCCAAGCTGCGCCACATCGAACGATATACTGAGGTTAGAGCCTGCGAAGTTATGAACAACGCTGAATGGACACTTTCTTTGGAAGAACTGGACGTTGTCATTGGTATTTTATACGCATGCGGAGCTTATGGAGCTGATACGAACGCTCTTGATCTGTGGTCATAGAAGTGGGGTCCTGAAGTTTTCTCCCAAAGTGTGTCACAAAACTGTTTCCTAGAAATGATGAGGTTTCTTTGATTCCATGAAAAATCTACCGGTAGGGATCACCTGAAAATTGATAGATTTGCGCTTGTATCCGTTGTGTGGGACAAATTTATATCTGATTTTACTATTTGCTGCAGACCACGTGAGGACATCATCGTGATTGAACAGTTCTTTCCATCGAAATCTAGATGCCAATTTATGCAGTATATGGCCAATTTTGGTTGGCTATCGATGTGGAAGCTATGTTGTAAACGGGTTTCCCTATATTGGAGAAGATGAAACGTGACCCACCGATCGGACCCTAAGTGAACATGTAGTATTGTGTCTTGCTGAGCCCGTCATCAATCAGGGAAGAAATTACTTTTTCACTTCATTGAAACTAGCAAAATCATCAAGGAAAATGAACAAAAGTATCATAAGCATACTGAACCATAGTAGGAGAGAACCTGTGGAGACCAGCAGTGACCCACTCTACAGTACAGTAGTGTACAAAAACGAGTATGCAACTCTCAAGTCCTACCACGGTAAAACGAACAAGAATGTCTGTATTCTTAGTAGAGTACATACTGATGTAAACATCAACGAACATCATCCGAAGAGAAAAATATGAAACAGTCTCTTTCCATAATTCTACCAAATTTGTTGTTGCCATAGTAGATCAAATGGGCCGTTAGTATACGGTAAAATCGATGAGTCAGCGATGACCAGTGCACGTCTTCTTGTAGATACTAGATCTCGCTGGTATAAATGCTTATGCAACAGCCGGCAAGCAAATACGGAGAAGGTTGTTCGTGAGACAACTGGCAACCGATCTAGCGCATCCTTGCGCGTCTTCTCGGATTAGTAGGCTTTAACAATGAGGCCGTAACCTCAGAAGAAAGTTCGCATCGCAGATAGCTTCAGGCAGCAGTGTGTAAAGGGAACAAGACAATTGAAATGTATGCAATGTGTAGAAAACTGGTCTGTGCTTAAGTTCACTTCAAGGGTGACCAAGCAATGTGTGTGTGTGTGTGTGTGTGTGTGTGTGTGTGTACAGTACGACAAAGAAGTTCAAAAGCAGAAAGTGACATTCATACAGATATGTATATAATGTAAGCTCAAGTGTGTAAAAAGAACATACAGCCTTACTAATGTATTTATTTATTTATTTATTTATTTATTTATTTATTTATTTATTTATTTATTTATTTATTTATTTATTTATTTATTTATTTATTTATTTATTTATTTATTCAAAATAGTGTTTACAAGTCCTACATGGTATTAAAAATTATGGTCTGTAATGTTTCTAAACTAAATTCGAACCTTTTTCTGGCACCAATATCAAAATGACCGCTTCGATGAAAGTAGGTGGAAAGAATGTTTGGTTATCTTAGTGTTAAAATACACGTCTAATGACAATTTTGAACTATCGACATATTTCGTCGCGAGTGCGTGATGTTGCACCGCACCCTACTCTACCGCAATAAGGACTTGTAAACATTCGCGAGATATAACATTTCGTCATTTTGAATAGACTGTGATCTCAGTGTGAAAACGCTTATAAATATTCTCAAACTGTGCTTTTATAAACGATAATCATTAACAAATTACTGCAAGACTTTGTACGTGTGCTCCTAACACGATATTGTGTTCGTCATCTGATCCATAAGTCTGAACTAGGTTAGATAGGACACTCAATAATCATTACTAGTCAGTTGAACTTTTTCGTGTTTTTTTTTAAATCCGACAAAAACGCGTTAAAACCTGACGAGTAACTATATAATGTCTACCTGTGAACGTGGGATAAAAGACGTGGTTTCAACGCGGGATTGGAAACGTGGTTTCAGCGAGGGGTATGGGACGTGGTCTCAACGAGGGAGTTGAACGTGGTATAGTGCGTTTTGGTTGAAAGCGTCCTGCGCGAGAAATGGTTGCGCATGCAGTGGTGGGAGCTATCGTACCCCCACTCCTGCAGCAAGTCCAGTCGCCAGGCTAGCGCTGAAGTGAAAACGTCTCTCAAGCGGTGCATGTTACGCGCGGGCTAAGTTGAAATTGCTGAAGTGACGAGCATGGCTTCTAAATCCTCTTCTAAATCTGGGAGACCACTGCGAGGTCAGGCACGTGAAATTGTTTATAACGTGAGTGAACATATGAAAGTTATGAAGCGAGAATACGACTTGAAATTGAATGTTGTGCAGACAGTTTCAGAAGCGACAGGAGTAGGTAAAACACTGGTGAAGAAAATAATGAAAGAGGGAGTGTCGAGTCAGGCTAGGGGTGAGCTTAAGTTTAGCACTCCGACAGGAAAACAAGGTGAAAGAAAAAAGAGAGTTCCAGTTGATGATTTTGTAAAAGCAGCTATTAGGAGGAAGATTCATGAATTTTACGCTGTAAGAAAACAAGTGCCCACTTTAAAAAACCTTTCTAAAGCTTTGGAAGAGGATGGCATAGTGCAGTGCAGTCGCTCACATCTGCATAAAATAATGCGTGACTTGGGATTTCGTTGGAGGAAATGCCAATCAAAGGGTAAGCTTTTAGTTGAGCGACCAGAAATTGTGGAATGGCGAGTGAAATACCTGCGACAGTTACGGATTTTCCGAAATGAAGGCAGAAATATTATATTTATAGACGAAACCTATCTTCATGCTTCGCATGTTGTTTCTCGGTGCTGGCAAGGATCTGAAGAACTGGGAGTACTTTGTTCCATAGGAAAGGGTAACAGATTAATTATAGTGCACGGTGGAGGAGAGAATGGTTTTGTTCCCAATGCCCTTTTAATTTATAAGTCTCACTTAAAGACCGGGGACTATCATGACGACATGAATTATAATAATTTTTCAAAGTGGATAAATGAGCGACTTGCTCCAAATTTAACCCCACGGAGCGTAGTAATAATGGACAATGCAGCCTATCATTGTGTTCAGGAAGACAGAAAGCCTAATTCTACCTATCTGAAGAAGGATGTACAGGAATGGCTGCAGAAGAAAGGAATTGAGTTTGATCCAGGTATGACGAAGGCTGAATTGTTGGGACTCGTGAAAAGAGCTAGCGTGGAGAAGGTATACAAAATAGATAACCTATTGAAAAGCTATGGACATGAAGTTCTCCATCTTCCTCCATATCATCCAGATCTCAATCCCATTGAGTTGGTTTGGGCAGACATCAAAAAAGAGGTACGTAATAAGAACATATTTCAACTAATAATAGGCCTAATAATGCATCATTCACTTCTAAGCTTAAAAAAGTGTGCCATTGCATCTCTAATGCTTTCACTGTCCATAAATGAGGCGCTCCTATTCCCAATATAAATAAAAGTGGTTATTATGTACAAAAAATGTTGCTCTGTCTTATAGATCGCTCATGACTTGACGGCAGACACGCTCGACAAAAAGGAAGCTCTTTGCCGGATATTGTTTGCACAATATTCGCAAGACAAATGGACAAAATGTTGTGACCACGTAAAAGGCATTGAGCAGGAATACTGGGAGCGTGACCACATAATGGATGAGGAATTAGAATTAGACCAGTTCATCATCAACCTCGGTGAAAGTTCAGATAACACTGATTCAGACGAGAGTGAAGATTGTTCTGAATAAATTGTAAGTAAGATCCCTGAACTCCGAATACTAAACAAACAAACAAACTTGATCATAGAACACTTAAGCAGGCAGATAATATATTTGCTTTGATTTTATGCGACAGATTTGTTTTGTCTATTGTTCCGGAGCATTTTGTTGCTGTATTCTTTGTTGTTGTTGTTGCAAGAAACCTGTCTCTCAATCATAACAATAGCAGGTTATTCAAGAGTATTATGTATTATTATATTTATTTTGATGGACAAGAAAGGTAGACATTGCTAATATTATTATGCAAGTAGCTGAAGTTTTCTAATAAGGCTTTTTTCTCTGCATTTTGCTGACAAATTCGCATTAATTAATCTCTTTTATACGTATTTCACTGGAAATCAGCGTAAGTACTGTAGATTATATCTTTGGGCTGTCAGTGGAAACAACTTCCTCCATTTCGTTAGGCGATTGATGAGATGATAGCGCGTACCGATGATACGTCTTTCCTGGGCATACAGCACAGTGTCAAACAACCTTCCTTTATTCGCAGTATTACCAGTTGCAAGCTTCTTCCTCTTCTACTAAATGGTTCCAAACTTTCATTTTTATATAAGTGGTGACATATTTGTAACAATGTGTCATAATAAATGGCACAAAATAAATTAAAGGCTACATTGCTATACACTGAGATATATTTTTGACATTGTATCGAAAGCGTAATGCGATATGAATTCTTTTAGGTATTACCCTCTGATTTCTTGATGTCACCAACATATACTACGGAATATACGAAGTATTTCCGTGCTCAAAGACCTGTGTAGTTAATTGACAAGGTTTAACGCACAAAATCGAAATGTAAGACGCGATTTGTAAAATGTACAGTATTACTTTATTTTCACTAGTTTATCATATTAAATAATTCTTACACATTTGAGTTAGTGTGGTGTATGTACACCGATGTGCCATTGCATTATGACCATCCCGACCCGAGAACATTTTGGGCCTGGAGCGGGGAGAGTAACACATGACAAGCTTTCCACACTACTTCAATCAGCTTCCTGAGCTACGTCCACTGCCTGAACTCGACTGGGAGAGCTGGAGGAAAGGATCAAGTCCTTCCCCCACTACCAGCGCGAACGCTCCCATAGTTCCTGGCACTCGAGGCCAGGCCACACCTCCGGTCGTCCAAAAAGACGCTTACTAAGAAGATGGACTATACCATGGGTGATAACATCATGACACTGCTGCCAAACATTCTGTTCACTGAACTGCATATCTTCAAAATCCAGTCCTGAATTTCAGATTACAAGTGATATGAGCGTTTTTCAGACCTTTTTCCTAAAATTCCACAAGAATAACTTTTCATTGGTGGAATATTAGAATCATTGATTCTGGATAACAGTTCAAAAGAACAATTTATTGACTCTTACTGGGAATCGTAATATTCTAGCAGTATTATCACAATACTTAAACTTCAAGTCGTAAAGAAACTATAAGACCGAACTTTGTAAGACGAATCATTTTGCGATATTTTGTGAAGTGTTTAAAGAGACTCTAGAAGAGACTTTCACAATTTCAAGTGTTAAGTATTTAGAAAAGACTCTAGGAAAATTTTCCATATTTTCAAGTGAAGGAAACTTAATTTAAAATAAATAATTTTCTCTTTTCTCATAATTCAAACGATTTCTAGAAAGAACTTTAAGAACTTATAAAGGAAGATATTGTACTTAAAAATGAAATTTATTTTGGAAGGACAGGCATTCATTACAATTAATTTGATATTAACTTCAAGACGAAAGTGAATCCGTTTTTAAAAATATTTTTTGATCGAGCATATAATAGAGAAAATGCAAGTCATACTCAATAAAATCGATAGATTTGTCTTTAAAAAATCAATTATTTTTCGATCAGCGTATACCCCTCTCTGTACCTGCTCCATAAGGACCGTTCACCTTGTTGAATCTCATGCCCTTATTCTTTAATCCATATCTTTTCCCCGTACAGTACCCACTTAATATTCATTGTACTCTGGAGGGTACAGTGAATGCACAGAACTGTCTTATACGGGGTTCGACTCCTCCAAACGTTGTGCAGGAACAACCATTGCATTCAGCTTACGTGACTGTTTGGTGTGGTCTTACAAGATCCTTCGTTCTCGGTCCGTTCCTCTTTGAGAAGATGACCCCTCGTGGGCCTGTTAGGTGAACGGTGATGTCTGCACTTTATAGGGACCTCCTTGTGCAACACGTGATTCCAGCTTGCAGAAACGCAATTGTGACCACACCGTTATTTTCATGCAAGATGGGGCTACACCACATAAATATCTCTCGCCAGGTGAAGGATTTGCTTCGAGAAACCTTCAGTAGCGACCGCATTATCTCTAGGCATTTTCCAGATGCGTGGCCTTTGAGGTCCCCGACCTAAATCCATGTGACTTCTGGTTGTAGGGATATTTGAAAGATAGTGTCTATGAGGGAGATGTCCGGTCTTTGCCTGGTCTAAAGGCTAGCACACGACGGCATGTCACTCTGATTTCACCCGATATGCTACGAGCAACTGTCGACCATGCCGTGTTACGAATACAGCATGTTGCTGAGTTCGGTGGCCATATTGAACAGTGTTTGTAACCATGAATGCTAATAAACCTCCCAGAACCACCGTTATCATGTGTTTGATCTTTCCTGCCTTTTTTCTGTGACCCCTACCACTGCTTGCAGCGCCATGTTTTCGCCTGGTGGCAAAAATTGGAACTAATACTTTTTGGTATAATTCGCGAGCGTACTGCTTAGTTAACATATCTAAGAAGTGTCAGACTCCTACAATCATTACAGCCCGTGCTTGTACCGCGCTGAATACCATAACGTTAATTGTGGACACGCGGTAGGTGAGGGTCGGGACGTATGGGACGGCGGCTTGTGTCGGACAATCGCATATATCTTTCTTAGCAGAATGTGGCAGAACCTGTTTAGTTACTCACAGGTCCGCCTGCATGTTTGAAGGGTGGGTACATCCTATTCGTTTATGAGTGGTGGTGTATTTTTGTCCCTTGTGTGATTTTAGACCGGCACGGATTTATTTTTAACAAGATGTTACTGGAGCAAGGGTAAGTTGTATTGAATGTTAAGTACATTAGCAGAAACAGTATTATTTACTCTGTAATATCGTGTGTTTAGAATCAGTTTCTTTTCGAACGTTCTCGTTCAGTTCCTGTTGTTTCGTAAGGGAGTCATTCGGGCGGTATCGGACATCATAGGTCGCAGTTCCGTCCGGGTTACTGATAGTACTATCCTTTGTTTTAGGTAAACATAGGGAAGATACGAGGACAATGGGAAGAAGGCAATATGATATTAGCCGTGAAAAGTGTCAGGAACAATAAAATGAGTATTAGAAAGGCCAGCCAACGTTATTCTGTTCCAAAGACGACGTCAGGTGATAGAATTAAACCTCTTGGAGCGGCTAAAGATATTCCAATAAAAGTGTGTACGGCGAATAGTGGGACTTATCAAGACAGCATTTTCAGGTGAAGAAGAGAAATGACCTGTTCATGCATAACAAGACCCTAGACAGCCAGCTCATGCCACTCAACAAAATATAATTTTTAAAATGTGCTGAGAAATTGAGAGTTGAACATAGGTTTAGTAAAACTAAAATGATGGCAGGAAAGGACTCATTTTATAAAGAGGCACCAGGGCCTCCGTTTGAGGACGGCTCAGTCTAATGGTTTGCAGCGAGCAGTAGGGTTCAACAAGGAGCAAGTAGACAAATGTTTTGATACATTAAATGACCTTATGACAAAATATTTGTTTAGTCTATCAAGAATGTTCAACGCTAATGAGTGAAATATTTGCAGAATGGCTAAACTTTAATTTGTTTGTATTTTCAACGTGAAAAATACATTTTTGTTAAAAAGATAAAGACTGCCCGATACCTCCAGACATTCCCCTATTACAGGTGTAATTAGACCATGAAAAGCTTGGTACACTTTTTGATGGTACTTAAGTTTGTATTTATTATATTTCCATCAATTCCCGGTGGGTGGTAGCGGTAGAATAACACCCAGAGCATCCCCCGATTTTCGTAACAGGCGACTAAAAGAGGCCTTGGGAGCGTGAGTTGATGACCAAGGAGACCTCAGCTGAGTCATGGCACTAACTTCTCCTAGGGTCCTCACTTTTTATATATACCATCCGACCACCCTTGGTCAACTCTTGTTCTTTTCCGACCCGAACGTATTACCAATCGAGGTCTGGGAGTGTTTCATTTTCACGCCCTTCGTAGTCCTTGTCTCTCTTTGGCCGATACCTTCATTTTTCGCAAGTGTCGGATCTATGCCATTTTTCTCTCTGATTAGAGGTAATTCAGGATGGTTGCCCCGTTGTACATCCTCTTAAAACAATAATCACCACCACCTTCTACTGAAAGAGTGTTTTCAATATTGGCAATAAAATGGAGATATGGCGTTCTGTAGATTGAATTAAAAATATACTGTTTGTATACTTTAACTATGATTAGAATTGTAAGGAATTTTACAAGAAAGTTTTGTTGCATAAGAAATTGTTGCAAACTGCATCTACAAATGTCAAGTGTTTCCGAAATGTACATTTCAATCTAAATCAATCAATCAATCAATCAATCAATCAATCAATCAATCAATCAATCAATCAATCAATCAATCACTACTGATATGCATTTAGGGCATTCGCCCAGGTGGCAGATTCCCTATTTGTTGTTTACCTAGTCATTTCTTAAATAATTGCAAAGAATTTTGAAATTGATTGAACATATCCCTTGGAAAATTATTCCAGTTTCTAACTCCCCTTCCTATGAACAAATATTTGCCTCAATCTGTCCTCTTGAATTCCAACTTGATCTTTATATTGTGATCTTCCTACTGTTAAAGACACCACTCAAACGTATTCGTCTACTAATATCATTCCAGGCCATCGCTACAGAGACAGCTCAAAACATACCACTTAGTCGAGCAGCTCGTCTTCTTTCTCCCAAGTCTTCCCATCGAAAACTTTGCAACATTTTCGTAACGCTACTGTTTTGTCGGAAATCACCCAGAACGAATCGAGCTGCTTTTCTTAGGATTTTCTTTTCCAGTTCTCGAATCTAACTCATTATTAGTTTGTAAATTAGCGTACTCGTGCGAGAACTCCCTCATGTGGAAATCCGCCTCCGTACTCTCACCTCCACTTTCTCCCCACATCCGTATGAAAAGTGAATTTATTTCTGACTTATTAAGCTTCTTTGCATACAATGTTTGATGTAGTATCATTGGTAGCAAGTACCACTTAACCGTAACTACCCCGGTGTATTATGCATGCCTTATGCGTTAAAACAAACACTCGTCATTATTTCCATAAGAATATCAAAGCGCACCAAACCAAGCATCGGTCAAATATTGTCGGACACTCAATCGCAGGTCGGAAAATAAGGCGAACCACGGATTTTCATATCACCCTTTCCAAGTCCTCCCCCCTTAACCTATCTAGCTAAGTTTTGAAGCACGCACTACGTTACCGTACTGCTGATTACACTCAACACAACACGATAGACCATGCCAAGCTCGGTCGTACAACTGCTACGACTTGATGAAAAACGTATGCTTGAACATACACGCATACATCCATAATCTTGGGTCATATTGGACATTCCAACTGGGGCTGAACTATGACTTAAACGGCATTCAGATTGTCACAGTTCCTGTCGGGGACCGTGAAAACTATGTATTCGACATTAATATCTGGGTGCTAAGGGTTTCATGCCCCCACAGTCGTTTTCTGTTTCAGATAGTAAGTCGTATGTGTACCATGTTTGGTTGAGAGCTATGCTAGAACATACATACTTTCATCCGTAATCTCGATCATTTTGGACTTATTATTTTCCGCCCTTTCTCGCCGCCTGCCAATGGGGCAGATCTTGGACTTAAATTATATCTGGAGTGTGACTATTCATCTCAGTGACCCCCAAAACTATGGATTATACATTAATATAGGTCGTTTGCTAATATTTTTATACTTCGCCCCCTTCCCATACCCACCCAAAGGAGTCCTATGAGTGTCTTACACAACAGTATATCTTTTCCAGATGGTAAGTCATATGTGTACCAATTTTGGTTGGCAGCTATGCCCAAACGCACATGCATAATCTCGCTGCTGTAGAATCTTGCAGCTGACGTTGCCATGGTTACGGCAGTTCATTTCTTTATCCGATTCCTAGAGCAGGGGTAGTGTGGTGCCAGTATCTCCATAGCGGTTGGTTTTAGGGCCTTAAAACATGGTTTTGGGCCCCGAAGGACTTACCGAGTTTTGTTCTTTGCGTCAAGGGGCCAAAAATGAGCTTTGTCTTGCCCTTGTACGACGAAATCGGCATTTCGCCTATATTAGCCTAGTATTTTAACTCCCCCCCCCATACGTAGCCCCCGGAATTGTTTTGAAAATAATATACAGCCTATGTCCCTCAGGGATAATGTATATTTACATTAGGAAAATAATTCTTAGAATCGGTCCAGTGGTTTCTGAGATTACTCTCCAGATATACACACAAAATTCGCACTCTCTCTTTATTATATTAGTAAAGACGAATTACATAACATATATTTTCGTTGGCTTTCCAAGAAATGCAAGATTTTTCCTGTACTACTGAGACAATTTGGAAGATTTTGGTACAAACCGCACCTACCGGTTTAAGAGCTTGAGTTTGGGAAACATACACGTTAGCGTTTTTTATATATAGATATTTCATGCTGATATGTTGCTATATTACCTGTATTCATTAGTTAATAAATCCCTGATCCCTTCTCTCATACATTAAATGGCTACGGTGCTTTATTTTAGGGCTGTGTTCCTTGTTTGCCATCTGGAAATCTGGCAACCCTCTTTTTGCGCTGTGTATAGTTGTAACGTGATCCACACGTACTCTATCTATTTGAATTTACTCACGGCAGGTAGAGCTTCTTGACCTAGGTAGATGACGTCATCTGCCACTTCTCTGGCACCTTTTCTCTAGTGGACTGAGACTTAACTGTTGTTTCAAACTGAACTTGTGAGTTCAAAAACGACCCAACTCCACTACACTACGTTTTCCAGGAGAGGCACAAAACGTACGTACTTGTAAATCGCTAATATGAGCTATATGCAATTTATGTATGCACTAGCTTTTGTACCCGTGCTTCGCTACGGAATTCTACAATTTTACATAATTCAAGGTTAGTAGTGTACACGTTGTAAGATTGTATTACATTGCCTAACTCTTAACGTTACCCCAGAAAAGCGACGGGAATTTCACCATACGTCTTTTCTCATATGAAGACTAGGTTAGGGAATTTTCAGTGTAATGGAAGGCCATCTGGCCTTCTATCAGTCAGTCACAATGAAGGTGGGGAGTGTTTGAATCAATGTCAATACTGATCTACATTTAGGGCAGTCGCCCAGGTGGCAGATTCCCTATCTGTTGTTGTCCTAGCATTTTCTTAAATGATTGCAAAGAATTTGGAAATTTATTGAACATCTCCCTTGGTAAGTTATTCAAATCCCTAATTCCCCTTCCTACAAACGAATTTTTGCGCCAATTTGTCATCTTGAATTCCAGCTTTATCTTCATATTGTGTTCTTTCCTACTTTTAAAGACATCACTCAAACTTATTCGTCTACTAATGTCATTCCACGCCATCTCTCCACTGACAGCTCGGAACGTACTACTTACTCGAGCAGCTCGTCTCCTTTCTCCCAAGCCTTGCCAACCCAAACTTGGCAACATTTTTGTAACGCTACTCTTTTGTCGGAAATCACTCATTTCGTTATGATGGTAGGCCCACTTGTCTACTGCCAGTCACAATCAAGTTTGGCACTTTTCATTTCAATGGCAAACATTCACTTTCCACGTCCACCTGCCTTTTCTTTTACATCCTCAGAAAGCCTATCTTTGTGGTTTTCCCAATTGAAGTCAACATAGGTCATTACAATGACGGCAATAGAAATATCGCGATTAGAAACAATGCTATCATATGAAATACTCGATCAAATGAAAAACATCACACTTTCTCACTTTTAACAAATAGTACTAATCTGCCGATCTAACAGTACAAAGTTCCTGAGCTGGAATGACCAGGCCGCAGACAGCCGTGATCCCTTTTCTGCCGTTAATCCGTTAAGTGTGCACACTGCTCATTCCAATCAGTTCCTCAGAGTAGGGATCGAATAGCTCGAATACTATGATGAACCAGCGTGTACGTACCGCTAATATAAGAAAACATATGAACCAGAGGAATGGCACGCTAAAGAATTTCTATCTAACTCCCCAGCTACTTCCCGCCAATATTCAGGCATGCTGTTATACTCGGTACGCAGCAGTAATCCCATCTGTCGGAGATTAATGGCAGCAGAAGACACAAAGCACATTACAGCAAACATTCGCCTTATAGTTGATCAATTTTATGAGCTTTCCATATTGTAGGCCTTCACATTATTTTAGTTCTTTTCCGACTCTGGAATATCAGGGCATCTAATATAACGCGAGTCCTCCTTCCTTCCGTGACTCCTTCTTGTCCTATTATTCAAATGATCGTTGCCTGACGATTTTTTCTCGTTTTTATATTCACCTTCACAATCTTCCTTGTCGATATGGACCGATGACTGCGCGTTTTGACACCTTAAGCAATAAAAACAAATTCCATCGCCAGTTAACACGATTGAACAATATTTCTATGTCAGCAATGCTCGGCGTTGATATGAACTAAGCAACAAAAGTCTCAACTAATCTAAATTCATGAACTACTCTTATAACAATAATCACCACCATCACCACCACCACCACCACCACCACCACCACCAATCTTATCATAGTTGACACGGTAAAACTGAATAAGACATAAGTGATCGGAAATTGTATTCTCTATAACTTTTATTATGTAGTGCTTTTCGATAGGAACAATAACATAGGTAATTAAAAATTACATTTTAGGCCCTTCCCCCTAAATAATAATAATAATAATAATAATAATAATAATAATAATAATAATAATAATAATAATAATAATAATCGTATGGCCTCAGCTACCGTGTGGAGACATTTCAGTTTGACGCCATCTGGCTGTCTGCTCGTCAATTTCGACGTTCCGTTTTTCTCTAGGCCCAGTAGATAGCAGACCGAGTAAACCGAAACTCTCTTGGGCGTCTATGGCTGAGATTTAATGAATTTTGTCGGGTAAACACCAAATGTGTCACCAGAGATCTTTTACATGCCGACATCGTACGACATGGAGTGTCGAATGGACTTTTTTCCGCCCTTAAAAATCCGACTACCTCTGCCGGGTTTGAACCCGCTATCTTGGAATCCGGCGGCCAACACTCTACCACTAATCCACAGAGGCAGCTCCTAAACAACCATGTCAACCAGGGTGAATAAAATTATTTATAGCCTAGTCTGTAGTTCCTTATCCCCCGGATTTTCATGATATTCTGTTTACCCATTTTCTTGTGGCTCGGCGTTGATATGGACGTAGCAACAAAAATCGAAATTCTCGAATATCTCTATTATCATAGCCGATGTCCGACTCGTTGGCTGAACGGTCAGCGTACTGGCCTTCGGTTCAGAGGGTCCCGGGTTCAATTCCCGGCCGGGTTGGGGATTTTAACCTTAATTGGTTAATTCCAATGGCGCGGGGGCTGGTTGTATGTGCTGTCTTCATCATCATTTCATCCCCATCATGACGCGCAGGTCGCCTACGGGAGTCAAATAGAAAGACCTGCACGTGGCGAGCCGAACCCGTCCTGGGATATCCGGGCACTAAAAGCCATACGACATTTCATCATAGCCGATACCTTTGCTGGCAGGATGTAGTGTTTGCAGTCCATTATGTCTTCTGGTATGGGCTAGAATAAATTTGTTACTTTCATTGACCTGTCTCACTCTCATCCTTGGCTTTGACAATATGAAAGTGACCGAGGTATGAGCTATGCTAGCAATGCCATTCCTTATGCAGCCAGTCCCTCTTTTGAATGGTGTGAAAATATCGCTCATAGGGTCGGTTGGTGCATGCATTTCAGTGGGCTTGGCAGACTGATATGTAATAGCAACTTCTGGCTCTGTGAGGAAAGCAACGGGAAACTACCTTACTTCTCATTTCCCTAGTATGCCTCTTCTGCGACACCTAGGCTATCTATGACAGCTATAGGTGGAGCTGTAGAGGATTAAACCAGCCTTTGGGCTGAATACCCAACATACATTAACTGTATATCATAGCCGGTACGGTAAAAATGTATAAGACATAAATGATCGAAAATTAAATTTTATATAACGTATTTATGTAGTATTTATTGATAGGACCACTAATAACATAAATATTTGAGAATTAAATTTTAGGCTTCCCCTCAATTACCATTTCACTCAGTGTGAATAAAATTCTTTATGGCCTAGTTTTTAGGAGCTTATTCCCTGACTTAACACACCGAATTCTCTTCAGCCATTTTCTTGATGCGCGTGCGTACATACAGACAGACAGACAGACAGACAGACAGACAGACAGACAGACAGACAGACAGACAGACAGACAGACAGACAGACAGACAGACAGACAGACAGACAGACAGACAGACAGACAGACAGACAGACAGACAGACAGACAGACAGACAGACAGACAGACAGACATTACGGAAAAATAAAAAGTGCATTTCCTTGTTACTGTAGACACGACCGACGCAGAAATGCCATTCGTTTTAAATTCTGAGCAATGTACAGACAAAACTCTTATTTTATTTCCATATAATGGATATAAAAGCAAGTCGGTCTGGAGTGATGTATATATAAATATTTAAAAATGAAAAAATGACGTGAATTTATGAGGCACTAGAAAAATCGAAAATTCTCAAAATTCCCTTAAGGGGGCACCATCGTCGTCTTGGTCTACCTCTACTTCTCTTACCCTCCATAGCAGAGTCCATTATTCTCCTAGGCAACCTATCCTCCTCCATTTGGGCTCAGCATAAGAACGCAGTCGTTTAATTAGTTCAAAGCGACAACCTATAGGTTTCGTGGGCTTAAAAATTTTCAGGAATTTCCTAATTTTTCTCCCTCGTCCCCCAAATCAAGATGGCGGCACAACTTGCTAGACGAGGTAGAAAATTGAAATTTGGTGAAATTATAGCTTTTAGTCCCTAACCGACGGAAAATTTCCATACATACATACATACATACATACATACATACATACATACATTATCATTATAGACTGTTATGCCTTTCAGCGTTCAGTCTGCAAGCCTCTGTGAATTTACTAAATGTCGCACAATCCTCGATTTGCAACTAGTGTTGTGGCCTCATTTAGTTCTACACCTCTTATCTTAAAATCGTTAGAAACCAAGTCTAACCATCGTCGTCTTGGTCTACCTCTACTTATCTTACCCTCCATAGCAGAGTCCATTATTCTCCTAGGTAACCTATCCTCCTCCATTCGCCCCACCTGTTTGTACCAGCAATCATTCTTGCTGCTTTCATGTCTGTTACTTCTAATTTATGAATATGATATCCTAGTCCACCCAGCTTTCGCTCCCGTAAAGCAAACTTGGTCTGAAAACAGACCGATGTAAAGATAGTTTTGTCTGGGAGCTGACTTCCTTCTTACAGAATACTGTTGACCGCAACTGCGAGCTCACTGCATTAGCTTTACGACACCTTGATTCAATCTCACTTACCATATTACCACCCTGGGAGAACACACAACCTAAATACTTGAAATTATCGACCGGATCTAGCTTTGTATCTCCAATCTGACATTCAGTTATGTTGAATTTCTTACCTACTGACAACAATTTAGTCTTCGAGGGGCTAATTTTCATACCATACTCATTGCACCTATTTTCATGTTCCAAGATATTAGACTGCAGGGCTTTCGGCACAATCTGCAATTAAGACCAAGTCATCAGCATAGGCCAGACTGCTTACTACATTTCCACCTAACTGAATCCCTCCTTGACATTTTCTACCTTTCATCAGATGATCCATGTAAACTACGAACAGCAAAGGTGAAAGATTACAGCCTTGTCTAACCCCTGTAAGTACCCTGAACCAAGAACTCATTCTACCATCAATTCTCACTGAAGCCCAATTGTCAACATAAATGGCCTTTGATTGATTTTAATAATCTACCTTTAATTCCATAGTCCCCCAGTATGGCGAACATCTTTTCCCTCGGTACCCTGTCATATGTTTTCTCTAGATCTACGAGACATAAACTCAACTGCCTATTCCTCTCGTAGCATTTTTCAATTACCTGGCGCATACTTAAAATCTGATCCCGACAGCCTCTCTGTGGTCTGAAACCACACTGGTTTTCATCCAACTTCCTCTCAACGACTGATCGCACCCTCCCTTCCAAGATGCCAGTGAATACTTTGCCTGGTATACTAATCAATGAGATACCTCGATAGTTGTTGCAATCCTTCCTGTTCCCTTGCTTATAGATAGGTGCAATTACTGCTTTTGTCCAATCTGAAGGTACCTTACCAACACTCCATGCTAATTTCACTACCCTATGAGGCCATTTAATCCCTGTCTTCCCACTATACTTCACCATTTCAGGTCTAATTTCATCTATTTCTGCTCCCTTATGAAAATGGAATTTATTTACCATCCTTTCCACTTCCTCAAGCATAATTTCACCAACATCATTTTCCTCCTTCCCATGAGCTTGGCTGTTTGCAACACCACCATGAAGATTTCCTTTTACGTTGAGGAGAAGATGTTCAAAAGGTTCCCTCCACCTCTCCAGTGATTCTCTGGGATCTATTATGAGTACACCTGAATTACTCAAAACACTGTTCATTTCTTTTTCCCTCCCTTCCTAAGATTCTTTATTACTGTCCAGAAAGGTTTCCCTGCTGCTTGACCTAGCCTTTCCAGGTTGTTACCAAAATCTTCCCATGACTTCTTTTTGGATTCAACAACTATTTGTTTCGCTCTGTTTCTTTCATCTAAGTACAAATCCCTGTCTGCCTCTGCCCTTGTTTGGAGCCATTTCTGATAAGCCTTCTTTTTACGTTTACAAGCTGCTCTCACTTCATCATTCCACCATGATGTTCGCCTTTTCCCATCTTTACACACAGTTGTTCCTAGGCATTCCATTCTGTTTCTACTACAGCATCCCTGTATGCCACCCATTCACTTCCTATGTCCTGAACCTGCTTAATGTCTACTGTTTGAAACTTCTCACTAATCATATCCATGTACTTCTGTCTAATTTCCTCCTCGTGGAGATTTTCTACCCTTATTCGTTTACAGACAGATTTCACTTTCTCTACCCTAGGCCTAGAGATATTTAGTTCACTACAGATCAGATAGTGGTCTGTATCATCGAAACATCCGCGGAAAACTAGTACATTCTCAACAGATTTCCTGAATTCGAAGTCTGTTAAGATATAGTCTATTATGGATCTGGTACCCCTAGCCTCCCATGTGTAGCGGTAAATAGCCTTATGCTTGAAGAATGTATTCGTAACAGATAAACCCATACTAGCACAGAAGTCCAGCAAACGCTTCCCATCCCTATTAGCTTCCATATCTTCCCCACATTTACCAATCATCCTTTCGTATCCTTCAGTTCTATTCCCAACTCTCGCATTGAAATCGCCCATTAGCACCATTCTATCCTTGCTGTTGACCCAGACCACGATGTCACTCAATGCTTCATAAAACTTGTCAACTTCATCCTCATCTGCACCCTCACATGGTGAATACACGGACACAATTCTAGTCCTAATTCGTCCAACTGACAAATCTACCCACATCATTCGCTCATTTACGTGCCTAACAGAAACTATGTTGCGTGCAATGGTATTCCTGATAAAGAGCCCTACCCCACACTCTGCCCTTCCCTTTCTAACACCCGTCAAGTGCACTTTATAATCTCCTATCTCTTCCTCGTTATCTGCCCTTACCCGAATATCACTTACTCCTAGCACATTCAGATGCATCCTCTTTGCTGACTCAGCCAGTTCTACTTTCTTTCTTCCATAAGCCCCATTAATATTGATAGCTCCCCATTGAATTCCATTTCGTTCGCCAAGTTGTTTCCAAGGAGTCCCTCGCCTGTCAAATGGCAGTGGGACTCCATTACCCCCATAGGTCCGAGGCTTGCTTAAAATGTTCTGAGCTCGGTAAATTCATGAAGCAGGATGCTACCCTACTTACACATAGTCCAAGTGAGGATCTCTCCTCTAACGGGTTATGGACCACCGGTGATTTGTATAGTCCTAGCCGCCTGAGCACGAGGAGGGCCATGACTCAGAATATGTCCGAGATGCCTACTTCCATTCCATAGCAACTGGCTTCCCGACTCTCAGGACCACTTACTAGGCCACTCAGCCGTTGCCCATGGTTCACGAACTAGGACGTGACCACACGAACCACCGGAAAAATTCAGAGATGTTAAAATTTTTCACTTTTTACCCCCGAAGATATCGAAATATGGAGGAAATTTTAATGACTGTGCAAACATTTCTTTTGAGGTATTTGTTGGCTAAATGGTAAGTCGTATCACAAAACGGATGGCACAATCTCCGTTCAATTCGGAGTGATCTATAACTTTGGTCCTATGACTTTTTGTCGTATCTCTCTCCCTGATACAGAACGTTAGATTTGGCCGTATTTCTGGATTGTTCGTAAATTTGGTAATTTTTACAAGTATATTTCATTGTTTGACACACTTATAGGAAAGATAGGATCATCAAATTCTACACGAATATTGGCCCACCCAGTAGCCTTCTTTGTGCCAAATTGTATGTTTTAAGCTGTCACATAAGTGTCTGAAAAGTAATTCTATATGTGTAAAGTTTATACCAATTTCACCCTATTCAACTTTTCTAAAACAATCTTACCTTTAAATAGATGAGATACTTGAACATATCATAGGACCAGCCATTTACATCACTAAATGTGGCCAGAAAGTGCGTCTTATCGTACAATCCGTTTTGCGATTTGATGTACCATTTAGCAGCAGTTACTCTGTAAATGAAGGTAGACTTCCATATACTTCCGTATGACGACTATATTCATTCATTGAAGTCGATTTGTAGCGATCTAGAAAGGGTTTGTCTGCCATTGTTATTAAATACTTTGCAAATAGATAGTGACTGTCAGAAGGAGGGCGTCTGCTATTGTAATCAGTCCTCCCCACATCGACTTTGACAAGCAGTATGAATGGGGTCGTCCTCCATCTCCTGTGCACATTTTTAATGCATAATTCCCTTCTCGATTCGACTAGCAGAAGACAAGGGAGCGTGCAATTTTTTTCAAAACTCTTTTACTCGATTCTGTTTGTCAGTAGGCAAGGGTGTTTTCCATTATAAACAAATTTACCCATCTAATATGTATCTGACATTAGGCATAGTGGCCTGCTTTTATAATGGAAACTCACAAACTCGGTGTGACTGGCAGTAAGCTGACTGGCATTAGAAAATGCGTCTGCCATTATAATGGTAAGAACGCAACTCACTTTTGACTGGCAGTAGGGAAGGTCCTTGTAAATATAATAAAAGCTCCTCAAATGTGATCTATCTGAAAGTAGGAAATGGGGTCTGCCATTGTAATGAAACCTCCCCAAATCGATTATAGGACAGTTCTGCCGCCGCCTCCTCCTCGGGGTTCCCAGGGGCCCCTCCGCCTCCCGCGGGAAATTTGAATTTTGGTGGGAAATTTGAATTTTGGCGCGAGATTTGAATTTGTAAACAAAGCCACGTGCCTTTTGACAGCTGTCATCGACAACAACGCATCGCTAACCTCACTGCTGCCATCTTGACGGGCCTAAACCTCAGTGGTACCAACTTAACCTAACTAGCGCGAGGTAAACAAAGCCACGTGTTTTTTGACAGCCACGTGCTTTTTGACAGACAACAACGCATCGCTAACCTCACTGCTGCCATCTTGACGGGCCTAAACCTCAGTAGTGTCAACTTAACCTAACTAGCGTGAGGTAAACAAAGCCACGTGTTTTTTGACAGCCACGTGCTTATTGACAGACAACAACGCATCGCTAACCTCAGTACTGCCATCTTGACGGGCCTAAACCTCAGTAGTACCAACTTAACCTAACTAGCGCGAGATAAACAAATCCACGTGTTTTTTGACAGCCACGTGCTTTTTTGACAACTGTCATCCGCCATCTTTAAACTACAGAGCACCGTGCTGCCCTCTTTATCGCAGTAGCTGTAAATTCGTCACCTGTCATCGGCAGTGTTGCCATCTTGGCGGGCCTAAACCTTAGTGCTACCAACTTAACCTCACTAGCGCGAGATAAACAAATCCACGTGCTTTTCTGACAGCTGTCATCCGCCATCTTCAATCTATAGAGCACAGTGCTGCCCTCTTTAGCTACTTACCTTTGAAATGTGGTGGCGGATAATATGAAAAATGCTTTTTGACAGCAGCCATCTTTGAGCACCGAGCTGCCCTCTTTAGCTAGATACCTTTGAAATGTGGTGGCAGGCAATTCCACGTGACAGCAGCCATCTTTGAGCACCGTGCTGCCCTCTTTGTGGTGGCGGGAAATTCCACGTGCTCTTGTTTGGAAACAAACTCACGTGCTTTTTTCTGACAGCTGTCATCCGCCATCTTGCATCACAAACCTCAGTGCTGTACTCTTTAGCTAGATACCTTTGACATGTGGTGGCGGCAAATTCTACATTCTCTTGTTTGGAAACTAACCTATGCGCTTTTTTGACAGCTATCACCCGCCATCTTTAATCCAGAGAGCACCGTGCTGCCCTCTTTAGCTACTTACCTTTGAAATGTGGTGGCGGCAAATTCTACGCGCTTTACAAACCCATGTGCTTTTCTGACAGCTGTCATCCACCATCTTTAATCCAGAGAGAACAGTGCTGCACTCTTTAGTTGAAATGTGGTGGCGGCAAATTCCACGTGCTCTTGTTTGGAAACAAATTCTACGTGCTCTTCAGCTGTCATCCACCATCTTTAATCAAGAGAGCACCGTGCTGCCCTCTTTGTGGTGGCGGATAATGTGAAAAATTCTTTTTTGACAAGCAACCATCTTTAATCTAGAGAGAACAGTGCTGCCCTCTTTAGCTACTTACCTTTGAGGCGGTTAATTTGAAAAATTCTGTTTGACAAGCTGCCATCTTCATCGAGCTGCTATCTAGCGGGTAATGTTTACGTCACAGCTGTCATCCACCATCTTGCATTGCTAACCTTAGTGCCGCCCTCTTTAGCTACTTACCTTTGAGGCGGACTATTAGAAAAAGCTGTCACCCGCCATCTTGCATCGCAAACCTCAGTGCTGCACTCTTTAGTTGAAATGTGGTGGCGGATAATTTGAAAAAATCTTTTTGACAAGCAGCCATCTTTAATCAACAGAGCACCGTGCTGCTATCTTTATCGTAGTAGCGAGCAATTTAAAATCTAGATGCTTTTTTCTAACAGCTGTCATCCGCCATCTTTAATCTAGAGAGCAGCGTGCTACGCTCTTTGTAGTGGTAGTAAATTCCACGTGCTTTAGAAACCCACGTGCTTTTTGTCATCCGCTATCTTTAATCAAGAGCGCGTAGTGCCGCACTCTATGTAGTAGCGGATAATTTGAAAAATTCTTTTTGACAAACAGCCATCTTTATTCAACACAGTTACCGCTATCTTACATCGCTTACCTCGGTGCTACACTATTTAGTTGAAATGTGGTGGCGGTAAATTCGAACAAGTTTAATCATACATCGGGGGGGGGGGGAGCTAGAGTAAGCACGTGCTGCAATGATGATGTCATCATGCATGTTTACACTTGTCCGTTTTCTTAAGAGTAAGTCGGTGTAAAGGAATGCAATAAGTATGCATCATAAAAACAAGAGTTTCCATGTGCTGCAGCGATGACGTTATTGTAGGTGCGCATGTTTAAACCCGTTCGTTGACTAAAAGCTTTAGTCTTCGAGAAACAGTGATAGAGAGTATAGTGCAAACATGACGAAAACATTAATAGTTGATGTGCAAGGCTTTAAAGTAAACGGAAACAAATTTGTGTTTAAAGAGGTGGCTGTGTTAGATTTCAGTGTGTTGTGGACACTAAAACTTGTTAGTTTAGTATTTAGCCCACCGTTCCCTTACTGTTTGCAAACAGATGAAGATAAAAAGCAGACTCAGTGGATTGAAAACAATTTAGGTTTGAAGTGGGAAGAAAAAGGAATACCTTATCGTTTTCTACCTTTAATGATGAATGTACATTTGTCAAGAGCAGATCTTGTTCTTTTAAAGGGTTGTGAAAAGAAAGAATGGTTGCGTGATTTTCTACCATCATCGTGTGAAATTATCGACATGCATGAATTGGGGTGTCCATCATTTAAAACTCTTCCGAAAGAGCATAGTAGAGAAACAAGTAAACAGTCTTTACAACATGTATGCATGCTCTTTGATTGGTTGTGTTGCAGTGCATGCCGGGAAGTGAACAACATATGTAAACTGCAATGTCGAAATAACCTTGCTGTAAAAGAAACATGTGTAGAGTAAAGACATCATGTCATTTCTAACAGATACTAAGTGTAACGCAGTTGAAATGGCGATCGTGAAGTTTTATGCATGCAAAAAGAAACTAAACACTTTTACTGAAGAAGAGTTAAATGCATTACCAAAGGCATTTTTGGTTAATATAGCTGCGAATGCTGTAAAGAAGATTTGGGAAAAGGTGCCTCGTGAGTGGACGCAAGATCCTGTTTTGTCAGAGCTTCAAACGTGTAGTTTACATCATGAACACGTGAGTTTAGGTAGAAGACTTTTTGTGAGACAGTGCCGTACATGTCAACTAATTAAACTGTATCACGGACCTAAAACTAACGAGTTGTCTTCGCTTATAAACACTTATCATGGCTGTGGAGGGAGTAAACAAGGAAAAGGTGAAGAAACGTGCTGGGAAAAAGATGAGGAAGCATGTTGGGCGTGGACTCATCAATAGAGTGATTGATCTTCTTTTCTTCGTGCTTCATCTCCCCTGCGGCCCTAGAACACGTTCGCCTGACACATAGTTACATGCTGCCTGCATAGAGTATGTCGTGTAGCTGTTAAAATCTGCTTCGTAAAGTTATGCTGTGTGAGTGTGTTATTACCTAGTGCTTTAGCTGCTCAGAAGATAGCAGCACTTGTCGTTGTTGGTGCAATAAAACGAAAACTGAGTGACAAAGACCGTAAAATAAACAAGGGATAAAAATGTGTATATATATATATATTCTAAAATAAATATGAATTGTCAAAACATATTACAGGTGTTGTTTAATCCTACAGCATGTCCTAGTGAATTAGAAGAAGGGAAACGTAGAGGATTAAAAGAAAACACACACAAGATTTAAAGTACATCCTCTTTATTAATCCATGAATTAAAACTGTTACTAAAACCAAGCCATTTAACATACAGTTTATTGCCACGACGTCGAATAACACGTTCAACTAAATAGTGATCAGGATATTTTGTTTTCTGCAGTTCTTCGATGTAGAATCCTCCTTCAATAGGCTGGCCTCTGAGATCGCGAAGTAAATACGTAACTGGATTAGTAAGCTTAACACTTCTGATTTGAAAAATTTCAGTGCTCCAGTTAGGTGTGTATCCTTTTGCAAAGATAGACTTGTGTTTGCTGATGCGAACAAAATCACCTTCTTTAAAGCGATGGCGACGTGGATCAGCTGTTTTAATTACAAGATGAATATCATTTATACGAGGTGTATTCTTTGTAACAAGACGTGGCTTTGTTCCGATAGTGCGATGAGGTGTATCGTTGTAGGTAGATAAATGTCTAGGTAGCAGATCAATCCAACGATATGAACCTTGCGCTGTAAATTCTCGCCACATCATTGTTTTGAGTGTACGATTAAAGCGTTCTACAACACTTGCCTTGAGATTGCTGAACGTAGAGTAGTGTTGAATGCCAAGTAACTTGAGGTAAGAAGAAAAATCCTTGTTGTAAAACTCTTTACCTTGATCAGTTTGAAGAAGCCTTGGGCAGCGTTTCGATTCTTCAACAATATGTTTAAATGCTTCTTTAACTTGAGCTGCTGTTTTAGAACGCACGGGTTGTGCAAAAGCAAACTTCGAGTATACATCGATAACAGTAAGTAAATACTTATACCCCTTATTACTAGAGGCATATGGAATCATTTCTACTAAGTCTGCTTGCCAGAGATCATCTTTTCCTCGTGTAATAACGCGTCTGCGACAGTAGGTGCGACGTGCTGGTTTATGTAACTCATGTGCGATGTTTACCTTTACAGGTGAGATCTTCTCTTGACGAGCCATTACAAAATAATACCGGCATAATGTAGTTCTCTTTCTATTTCTAGAATTTCTGATCCGTGACCAGTGTGACCAGCCTCTTGCGATGCTCTTAAAAGTTGTAATCGTTCAACGAGTAAGTTTGGGTCATTCCAGTATCTTACATCCTCATACGGCAACAAAGGCTTGTGGATAACATCAAGACTACGTGCAGTCGGAAACAGCTTAGAAATAAACTCACGATACTTGTAACTCTTATTCGCATTTACAGCTTCTGTTCTCTTGTAATTACGTCGTGTTGCATCAGTAGCAAAAAGTATTGCTTTATATTTTTTAAGATCATCTTGTAAAATTATATCCTTGTCAGGTATTCGTGAGAAAAGAAGTTCTAAGAGTCCTTTCGTAGGTTTATAGGTAACACCTTTCACAATGAGTTTGTTGTTATTAATCTTAACATTTGAATATCCTATCCGGAAACAGTCATCTTCGTAGCGAATACCGTAGGTAGTGTCAGTTTGTCCTGTAAAAAGTTTTTCTATATAAGGTGCAAAGAGAGATCCATAGGTATCTTGAATAAAAGTTCTAAACTGATTGCGATACTCTGGTGAAATCAAAACCTCAGACAAAGATGGTAGATTTTGCGTCGATGTAGTAGGTGTTTCAGCAATAACATCTGTAGTTAAAAACTCAACACGCTTAGATGGTGATGTATCATTAAGTTCTTCTTCTTCTTCCTTATCTTCCTCTTCCTCTTCTTGAACTACATCCTGCTTCTTCTCTTCCTTATCTTGTTCATGCTTTTCTTCTTCATGCTTCTCTTTATGATATGATGTTTGCATAGAAGCAAAACTTGAAGTAGACTGCGGTAATGAAGTAGAATTAAAAATTTCTTTGAGTGGTGTACTTAGTTGTGTTTTTAAAAATAAATCCGTGTCTGCTTGAATACGTTTAAGCTCTTTAAATTTTCGTCGAATATTGTTTCGAGCTTGGATGATATGTTTTGTGATCTCCTTGCTAGATGTTAACATGATGATGGTTTTTAATCAAGTAGTTACTGTAATTCTGTGTTAATGCATATAAAATGATCGAAACCCATGCGATATCGTCCATGCTGTACATCACTTTCTTTATCAATAACTAAAAAGCTGTAACGGCGTAATGACCAACATTTAGCACACATACGTTTAAAGTCAACGAATGTCATATCAGTGTTAACATGATCGTTATACACATGTCGCATGTTGCGCTCATCTTGCCGAAAAAGCACAATAACATTTGCGTTATCGCGTATCAACTGCTTAGGCACACGAGAATAGGTTTGGCACAAATAGATGCAATCAACATATTTATGCCGACCCATACTAAAGAATGCACGAATAACGTTTTGCTGTTCTGTTGCGACATCATCAAAGATCATAAGAGAATTAGGAAGCACCTCGTCTGGTGATGGTACTTGCTCGTGCGAATTAAATTTAAAATATCTTATTCCATCTTTAACTAGATCGTGCATTACAGTTTGTAGAATAGTATATAGCGGCTGATAGAGTGACTTTGCGAAAACGTAAATATTCTCGAAGCGTACACCATTTACAGAAGTAATAAGTGTGAGTAAAAGATTTGTTTTACCGCATCCCGACGGACCTGATATAATACATCGAACAGTAAAAGGAAACAACGTTCCATGACGTTTTCTTGTAGTTGTACTAGAACTAGGTAAGAGATGTGGTACAATGTCGGTAACAGGTAGTGTGTCTTGCTGCTTTATAATCTTCATGATAACTGAATCATAAAGTGCGTAATAGTAATATATATATTAAACGAAACAAGAGGCAACGGTTAGTTTATGATTTGCTCTTGACTAGTAAAGTCGTGTACAGCATGGTGAAACAACGATATCCAAACGACATGAAGAAGAAGAATAAAGTAAAAACTGTTGGATGGAAAGATGTTATAAAGGCTGCGCAAAAAGCTATTCGAGGGGAATACAATCCTCGTGTAGCTATTACTAAAGCGTTACGCGCAGCAAGAGCGAGAATTTCTCCAAAGTGCAGAGCAATATTTTAGTAAACGAGCACGAATTATTCCTGTACCAAAACGAGGAGGAATTCTTCCTGCGCTGTTTGCTGGCTTAGCAGCTTTAGGGTTATTGCTAGGTGGTGCTAGTGCTGTAGCGAGAACTGTCAAAGCTGTAGAAGTAGCGAAACAACAGTTGAAAGAGAGTGAACGTCGTAACAAGACGATGGAGGCAATTGCGTTACGAGGCAAATGTGTGAACATGAAGCTAGCGCCATACAAGAAAGGGCTTGGCATCTACATTTCTCCAAAAAAAGTCTACTGAATGCACTGCCACATCGAGCTCTAACGCATGATGAAGTTTTTACGTTTGATAAACAACTAGAAATTCATTATTTTCGAGGAGTGTATATGCGCGATCAACTACCAGCGCGCCCACGTGAACGTGCCGTAATTAACTTGGACGACAGTCGTGGACCTGGAACTCATTACGTTGCTTATCCAAAACGTAAATCTAAAGTATGGTATTTTGATAGCTATGGAGACTTACCTCCTCCTTTTGAGCTCATACGTTATTTCGGAAGCAGTGCAGACATTGTTTACAATAAAAACCGTGTGCAAAACTTTAATACACGCATGTGCGGACGATTATGTCTTATGTTCTTGTATCAAACCCAGACAGTAGAAAAAGTGCATTAGTGTCTACGTGATGACGAACAGTGAAAGAACGTTTGCTGTACGTGAGGAAGGACCTGAAACAACCGTCTATTTTAATCCACCAATCGAACTTGGTTATAAGCCGCATAGCCTTGGACTAGTATCGTTTGAAAGCTACAATAAAATCTATAATGTGCGTGATGGTGTAAACAAGTTCTATTACGATGAGTATGTGCTAACACTGCCCTCAGGTAGTTATACAGTAGACGATATTCACGACTAATTGATTAATTGATCAGTTTGGGGAAGATAGTTTTAGTAATCATAATTACAAGTTCTCAATCACTATAAGCAACATTACACATAAATGTGTTATTGAATCATCATTTAAGATTGACTTCAAATCACAACCTGATTCGATTGGACCACTGCTTGGATTTTCATCGAGGGAGCTCCTGCCGAATGTACGTTACGAGTCTGATCAACCTATAAAACTCTTCGATGGTTACAATGTGAACATTACTTGTAATATTATTACAGACTTGAATAGTAATCTACAACCTTCGCACGTCCTGCACGACGTTATTGATACAGAGGAACGTGGATATACTATTTGTGAGAAACCAGCAGTAGTTCTTTATCATCCTGTGTCTGTAAAACACATTAGCAACATTACTCTTAGACTTGTAAATAAACATAATCAGCTTATTCATTTAGACCAGCACGCGTACGTAGCTTACAAACTACATCTTAAACCAGTATGAAAACCATTTATAAAACACGGTGTACATTCCGAAGACATACTACATATGTGCAGAGGCTCATCGAGTTAACAGATACCCATAAGCAGATACTCCAAGATTTAGGATATACACTACTACAACAAAATGGAAGAAATGCTAGACATTACGAATACAGTAGAAAGTCGTGAAGGTGTAGTACGAAGTGAGCTTCATTCCTATCAACCTCTTACGTTTGGATTAAATAACAATGATGAAATTCATTTTATTATTAATGAGCAAGATGTATACACTTAACCACACGAAAGCAACCTCTATATTGAAGGACGACTAGAAAAGTCGGATGGAAGTGGACCAAGCACTTCACAACTAAACAACCATGCTCTAGCTTTTCTCTTTTCTGAAGCGCGATATGAAGTAAATAATGTTGAAATAGATCGAACGAAGAATGTTGGTATTACAAGTGCAATGAAACTCTACCCTTCTTTCTGTGATGAAGAAAGTAATCTTTTGCGGATGGCTGGATGGTGTCCAAAAGCTACTAACAACTGGATGATTAATGAGGATGGAACTTTTACGGGTATGTTATCACTGAAACATATTTTTGGATTCGCAGAAGACTTTACACGTATTATCAACGCAAAACAAGAGCTTATTCTAATCCGTGATCGAAGTGATTACAATTCTCTTAAAGCAGTAGAAACACCAGTAGAATCGAAAATAACACTGCATCGTATAGTGTAGAGGATTCCACATGTAACCTTATCTGATCGTGAAAAACTTCGATTGCTCAAGATTGTAGAAAATGATACACCATTACCTATACGTTTTAGAAGTTGGGAGCTGCATGAATATCCTGTGTTACCACCTACAAACAAACATAGCTGGGCTGTTAAAACATCACGTTTTACTGAGAAGCCCTTGTACATTATTTTTGGATTTCAAACTAATCGTAAATTCAATCACGAAAAAGATAGCTCACTGTTCGATCACTGTAAATTAAGACACGTTAGACTATATCTCAACGGAATTACGTATCCCTACGAAAACATAGACAATAACTTTGAGAAAAATAAGTTTGGGATGCTCTATGACATGTTTTGTAAATTTCAATCATCGTATTATCAGAAAGAAGATCGTCCGCTATTTACACCTCAAGATTTTAAAAATAAAGCACCGATTGTAGTTATAGACTGCTCTTATCATGAAGAATCTATAAAAGAATCTCCAGTTGATATTCGTTTAGAATTTGAAACATCTGAAAACATTCCTGCTAACACAACAGCCTATTGTCTTATTATTCATATGAGTGATGTTACCTACCATCCGCTAACGAATATTGTTACGAGCCTATAAATAAGAATAGTTCGTTATCATTTTCATTAGTGTGTGCTTCGACATCGTACGCTATGGAACAAAACTGCGAATGTGCATGCTGTTTGCATGCTCATACGCAACATCTTATTTATCTTACACGAGTGAGTGAGGCTATTAATATGTTCTATAAACATAGATCGTCGATGCCGAAACATCTTATTCAATACTTACCACCAGGATTTTTATCTACGTACGCTGCCTCTTACGTACATAATTTTTGGGGCATCCTTCCTCTACACAGTAAGATGTCGATCGAAGTAGCTTTATGCAGAACTTGTCAACGACATTACAAGCATCGAGGAGAAAATGGTGATGATGATTGGGATGGACCAAATCCGAGGACTGAACACTGTACACAGTGTATGAATGAACTTTCTCCAGTACCTCATGATGATGATGATGATGATTCCGAAAAGCAATAACAAGGTAAGAAGTAAATGATCTTCTCTGTAAAGCATAACATACTTAGTATAATATATTTCTAAATGTTTTGTTTAATTTGAATGTTGCAGGAGGCATTTCAGAAGCATACGTTGTTAAGAGGCATACCAACCTTGTCAGCAGCAAAACGAACACTGTTGTAGTACATTTGTAAATAAATATTTGATCGCATTCAAAAATGTTGTACTTATTGCTCTGCTTTACACCGACTTACTCTTAAGAAAAACGATCAGGTCTAAACATGCACAATGTCGTCATCATGCATGTTTAAACTTGTTCGAATTTACCGCCACCACATTCCTTTACACCGACTTACTCTTAAGAAAACGGATAAGTCTAAACGTACATGATGACATCATCACTGCAGCACGTGCTTACTCTAGCCCCCCCCCCCCCGATGTATGATTAAACTTGTTCGAATTTACCGCCACCACATTTCAACTAAATAGTGTAGCACCGAGGTAAGCGATGTAAGATAGCGGTAACTGTGTTGAATAAAGATGGCTGTTTGTCAAAAAGAATTTTTCAAATTATCCGCTACTACATAGAGTGCGGCACTACGCGCTCTTGATTAAAGATGGCGGATGACAAAAAGCACGTGGGTTTCTAAAGCACGTGGAATTTACTACCACTACAATGAGGGCAGCACGGTGCTCTCTAGATTAAAGATGGCGGATGACAGCTGTTAGAAAAAAGCATCTAGATTTTAAATTGCTCGCTACTACGATAAAGATAGCAGCACGGTGCTCTGTTGATTAAAGATGGCTGCTTGTCAAAAAGATTTTTTCAAATTATCCGCCACCACATTTCAACTAAAGAGTGCAGCACTGAGGTTTGCGATGCAAGATGGCGGGTGACAGCTTTTTCTAATAGTCCGCCTCAAAGGTAAGTAGCTAAAGAGGGCAGCACTAAGGTTAGCAATGCAAGATGGTGGATGACAGCTGTGACGTAAACATTACCCGCTAGATAGCAGCTCGATGAAGATGGCAGCTTGTCAAACAGAATTTTTCAAATTAACCGCCTCAAAGGTAAGTAGCTAAAGAGGGCAGCACTGTTCTCTCTAGATTAAAGATGGTTGCTTGTCAAAAAAGAATTTTTCACATTATCCGCCACCACAAAGAGGGCAGCACGGTGCTCTCTTGATTAAAGATGGTGGATGACAGCTGAAGAGCACGTAGAATTTGTTTCCAAACAAGAGCACGTGGAATTTGCCGCCACCACATTTCAACTAAAGAGTGCAGCACTGTTCTCTCTGGATTAAAGATGGTGGATGACAGCTGTCAGAAAAGCACATGGGTTTGTAAAGCGCGTAGAATTTGCCGCCACCACATTTCAAAGGTAAGTAGCTAAAGAGGGCAGCACGGTGCTCTCTGGATTAAAGATGGCGGGTGATAGCTGTCAAAAAAGCGCATAGGTTAGTTTCCAAACAAGAGAATGTAGAATTTGCCGCCACCACATGTCAAAGGTATCTAGCTAAAGAGTACAGCACTGAGGTTTGTGATGCAAGATGGCGGATGACAGCTGTCAGAAAAAAGCACGTGAGTTTGTTTCCAAACAAGAGCACGTGGAATTTCCCGCCACCACAAAGAGGGCAGCACGGTGCTCAAAGATGGCTGCTGTCACGTGGAATTGCCTGCCACCACATTTCAAAGGTATCTAGCTAAAGAGGGCAGCTCGGTGCTCAAAGATGGCTGCTGTCAAAAAGCATTTTTCATATTATCCGCCACCACATTTCAAAGGTAAGTAGCTAAAGAGGGCAGCACTGTGCTCTATAGATTGAAGATGGCGGATGACAGCTGTCAGAAAAGCACGTGGATTTGTTTATCTCGCGCTAGTGAGGTTAAGTTGGTAGCACTAAGGTTTAGGCCCGCCAAGATGGCAGCACTGCCGATGACAGGTGACGAATTTACAGCTACCGCGATAATGAGGGCAGCACGGTGCTCTGTAGTTTAAAGATGGCGGATGACAGCTGTCAAAAAAGCACGTGGCTGTCAAAACACACGTGGATTGTTTATCTCGCGCTAGTTAGGTTAAGTTGGTACTACTGAGGTTTAGGCCCGTCAAGATGGCACTACTGAGGTTAGCGATGCGTTGTTGTCTGTCAAAAAGCACGTGGCTGTCAAAAAACACGTGGATTTGTTTACAAATTCAAATCTCGCGCTTGTGAGGTTAAGTTGGTACTACTGAGGTTTAGGCCCGTCAAGATGGCAGCAGTGAGGTTAGCGATGCGTTGTCTGTCAAAAAGCACGTGGCTGTCAAAAAATACGTGGCTTTGTTTACCTCGCTCTAGTTAGGTTAAGTTGGTACCACTGAGGTTTAGGCCCGTCAAGATGGCAGCAGTGAGGTTAGCTATGCGTTGTTGTCGATGACAGCTGTCAAAAAGCACGTGGCTTTGTTTACTAATTTAAATCTCGCGCCAAAATTCAAATTTCCCGCGGGAGGCGGAGGGGCCCCTGGGAGCCCGGAGGAGGAGGCGGCGGCAGAACTGTCCTATTATACCACTGCCGCGCACTAGGCAATGGGGCCTGCCGTTAAATGAAAATTAACGTTATCATCGCAATTCCGCAAATCGCACTTACATTGGAAACAACGTCTGTGGATTTCACAATGCTGTTTCTCGGATAAAGCCAAGACACATGCAATTTAAAAAATCTTATTCACTTCATATGCAGTAATTTACTTCGATATCCTTATACAATGTAGAGTACCGTAGCGAAGCACGGGCACATTTGCTAGTACCGTATAAAACTAGCAGTCACCCGCGGCTTCGCTCGCGAGGATTTCCTAATTTGATAAAAGTAATAATGCTCGGTACGGTACTAAGGCATTATCTGAAAAACCCTAAAGTATAAAAACTCACCGAGAAATTAAATTTCATGTACTCCAGAAACTCGTAGTAAACCACGTTTCTGGTATTGCCTTTGAGTAAGATGACCATGCGACATCAAACTGTACATGTGAGAAACAATCTCTCAAGTTGGAAAAAAACCATGTTTCTTTATATTTAAAGGAGATTCCAAATGCCTATTTCCAGGTTTGTAACATCTACAGTTTTTGAGATATAAATATCCACATAAAAATAATTCAACCCCTTTATCAGTCCTTTCCCCACCCCTGAGTAAGTGGATTTTTCGAAAACAAAAAATACATGTTTCCTGATTTTTAAGGGAGATTCCAAATGCCAATTTTGACGTTTGTAACATCTTCAGTTTTTGAGATATGAGTATTCACTTTTTCAAAAATACTTTTTTCACTTCTTTTCACCCTCATTAAGTGCATTTTTCGAAAAAGAAACAAAGAACATGTTCCTGTACTTTTAAAGGACTTTCCAAATACCACGTTTCTTGTCTCTAACTTGTTCGTTTTTCACATATACTGTGATATGCTGGTACTCATTTTAAAAGTTCACCCACTTTGTTAATTCTTGTCAGCCCCTTAAGTGAATTTCTGACTGTAACATCTTCAGTTTTTGAGATATAAGTATCCTCATAAACAGAATTCAACTCCTCCTTTACTTATTTTCACCGCCACCCCATTAGGTCGATTTCCCGAAAAAAAAAATGCGTGTTTCTTTATTTTAAAAGGGATTCCAAATACCAATTTTCACGTCTGTACACTTTTAAGTTTTTGAGATATAGATATACTCATTTAAACAATTCACCTCCCTTTTCACACCCTTAGTGACGGAATATTCAAAAATCCTCCCTTAGTAAGCACCTAACTCTACTACTATCTGCAAAATTTTATTTCTTTATGTCCAGTAGTTTTGGCTCAGCGATGATAAATCATTCAGTCAGGACATGTTATTTTACATATACAGATAATTGTTTTGTCTCTAACATTGCTCAGAATTTAAAAAGAATGGTATTTCTGTATCAGTCGTACTCACAGTAACAAGGACTTGGACTTTTTTAATTTTGCGTAATGTCTGTCTGTCTGTCTGTCTGTCTGTCTGTCTGTCTGTCTGTCTGTCTGTCTGTCTGTCTGTCTGTCTGTCTGTCTGTCTGTCTGTCTGTCTGTCTGTCTGTCTGTCTGTCTGTCTGTCTGTCTGTCTATGTGTTTTGTATGTATGTACACGCATCACGAGAAAACGGATGAAGAGAATTTAATGAAAACCGGTATGCAAAGTCGGGGAATAAGTTGCTACAATCTAGACTATAAATAATTGTATTCACGCTGAGTGAAATGGTAGTTTAGGGGAAGGCCTAAAATTTAATTCTCACAAATATATGTTATTAGTGCCTGTATCTTAATGAAAATTGGTAGCCAAAGTCGGCGAATAAGTCGCTACAATCTAGGATATAAGTAATTGTATTCACGCTAAGAAAAATGGTAGTTTAGGGGAAGGCCTAAATATTTATTCTACCGAGCTCGATAGCTGCAGTCGCTTTGTGCGCCCAGTATCCAGTATTCGGGAGATAGTAGGTTCGAACCCCACTGTCGGCAGCCCTGAAGATGATTTTCCGTGGTTTCCCATTTTCACACCAGGAAAATGCTGGGACTGTACCTTAATTAAGGCCACGACCGCTTCCTTCACACTCCTAGCCCTTTCCTGTCCCATCGTCGTCGTAAGACCTAACTGTGTCGGTGCGACGTAAAACAACTAGCAAAAAAATATTCTCAAATATTTATGTTATTAGTGGTCCTTAATGAAAATCGGTATACAAAGTCGGAGAATAAGTCGCTGTAATCTAGGCCATAAATAGTTTTATTCACGCTGAGTGAAATGGTAGTTAGGGGAAGGCCTAAAACTTAATTATCAAATATTTATTTATTAGTGGTCGTATCGATAAATACTACATAACGAAAGTCATATAGTATTAAATTTCCGATCATTTATGTCTTATACATTGTTACCGTACCGGTTATGATCACAGAGATATTTATGAATTTGGACTTTTGTTACTAAGTGCATATCAGCGCCGAGTCACAAGAAAATGCAGTAAGTAAACAGAATTTAAAGAAAATCGGTATGTAAAGTCGGAGAATAATGAAATACAGCCTACACTATAAATAATTTTATAAGACGCCCTAAAATCACAGAGTCGAAAGAAAACTAAGTGGAAGGTCTACAATATAGAAAGCTCATAAAATTGATCAACACTAACATTACATTGACCATTGTTTTTGTGATGTGCTTTGCGACTTCTGTTGCCGATAGATAGGATTACTGCTGCGTACCCAGTATTTGTTTTTAATTTGCTTTACGTCGCACCGACACAGATAGGTCTTACGGCGACGATGGGATAGCGGCTTTTCATTTGATCGAGTATTTTGTAGGATAGCATTGCTTTTAATCGCTACATTCCTACTGATGTATTTGTAATGACCTATGTTGACTTCAGTTAGGAAAACCACAGTCAGTCTTTCCGACACTCCCGCAGTGAAGCACGGGTACATCAGCTAGTATTATATACATTGAGACAGTACCCTATCAATGCGTCTGTAAGGGTAAGAGGTTCTATTTTTCTGCGGTTGAGCTAGTAATATCATAATTATTGGGTGGATTTGGAACATTTTTTAAATTATATGGCTTAATCCAATAAAAATATAGAAAAAATCTTATTTACTACTGTTTATTTTAAGCAATTTTTTACAATTTCACTCGAAATCATAATTTTGGAAATATAAGGCGTGAGCAAAAAAAATTCCGTTTGTGGGTGTTGGTGGCAGCGGACATGCAACGTAGCGCGACTCCGATGTGGGTATATAAGCACGGGCATGTAGGCAAAGGGGTTAGTAACTACTTGATGTGGCAGTCGCGTCCTGCCGAGGTGTGTGTAACTTATATATGTAAGTAGTTATTTTTTGAGAGTTCTGGCGCACCTCCCCATCTGACCACCCTGGACGAGGCCTCCACCTCATGGAATGTGCTGACTAAGACGCCATGCTTAACCTCACAGACTCCGGGTTCGACCCTAGGCTTAAGGGCCTAATTCCCAAATTCGATGCCAAAAAGTGCAAGTTGGACCCAACTGCTAACATGATTATAGTCAAGAGTGCAAGCTTAACTTAACAGGTACGGATTCGACTCCAAGCTAAACCTCACAGACCCCGAGTTCGACCCTATGCTTAAGGGCCTAAGACCCAAGTTCGATGCCAACGTGAATATGGTCAAGAGTGTAAGCTTAACCTAACAGGCATGACGTGTCTAGATTTCACCTCACAGATCCCGGGTTCGACTCCAGGTCTAAGTGCCTAAGACCCTAGTTCGAAGCCTAAGAGTACAAGCTTTAACCTAAGAGATTCATAGTTCAACACACGGGCTAACCGCATAAGAGTAGAAGCTTAACCTAACAGGCTTTAAATTCGATACCCGGGCTAACCCCAGGCCTAACGTTACGCTGACCACGCGTTAACCAAATTTAATCTTCTGGGACTTAGAGTTGAAATTGGAACAAGATAGCGGCTATAAGGCCCAATACGTATGCTTTTAGAATTCAAGTACGATACGCGGGCTAACTGCAGGCCTCACGTTACGCTGTCGACGCGTTAACCTAACTTAACCTCCCAGGACTTGGAATTGAACTTGGAACAAAATGGCGGCTCTAAGGCTTAATACGTATGCTTTATTCATAGCGGCGTAATATCGGAAGGTGACTTCAGGGGCTTACAGATGAACTAGGAACAAAATGGTGGCTGCACATTGGACTAGGGAGATAGTGTAAGGCTTAATGCATGCACTTTATTCATAGCGGGCGCAATATTTAGGAAGCATCTTTGGGGCTCGAAGCTGAGCCTAATCTGCCAGGCTAACCTCAAAAATAGTGCAAGTTCAACTTAACAGAATTTAAGCTCGATACCCCAACTAACCGCATAAAAGTGCTGAATATGTAACATAATGAGGCTGCACTGTTTTTGACACGCAGTGATCACGTGGTCATGGATATGCGTGTTCAGACTTGATCGCTATCAGGCTCTCTGTTGTAAATTCAAGACTCTATCATATGATATGAGTAGGCATTGTTTTAGTCGGTAAGATACTTTTAACAGAGAGTTGCTCTTTTTGTAGTTCATCATGACAAAGACATTGATAGTTGATGTTCAAGGCTTTATAGTGGACGGAAACAAATTCGTGTTCAAAGAGGTAGCTGTGTTGGACTTCACTGTCTTGTGGGCACCAAAAGTGAAAAGAAGGAATGGCTGCGCGTGTCTCTACCATCAACATGTGAAGTTTCCGATGTGCATGAATTAGGATGTCCATCAATAAAAACTCTTCTGAAGGAGCATAGTGCGGAAACGCGGAAACACTCTTTACATCATGTGTGTATGCTCTTTGATTGGTTGTGTGGCAATGCATGCCGGGAAGTGAGCTACATACGTAAAGTTCAGTGCTCAAATGTCGATAAAGAGAAAGAAACATTTGTAGAGTAAAGAAATGATGTCATTTCTATCTGATACTAAGTGCAACACAGTTGAAAAGGCAATCGCAAAGTTTTTGCTTACAAAAATGAACTAAACACTTTTACTGAAGAAGAGTTGAAGGCATTACCAAAGACATTTTTGCTCAATGTAGCTGCGAATGCTGTATTCTTGGTATTCTGCTTTGTGTGATGAGTACTGTTATAACCACCACCAGCTGTGGACCTGACTGTTCCGCTACCCCTAACCTCTCCTATCCGAGAACGGAGACACCCCGCTGCCAAGGCTCATTAGCGAAAGTATTTCAGGCCAACGCACGTTCATTGAACTGCATTCATTTAAATTCTCAATCCCTACCTGCTCACCATGAGGAGCTAACAGCTCTCCTTGAAAACAGTAATGTACACGTAGCTTGTATCAGTGAGAGTTGGTTACGCGCAACTATCCCTAATAGTATGGTACACATAACGGGCTATAATATTTACAGGCATGACCGAATAGATAAAAGAGGTGGAGGAGTAGCCTTGTACTGTAGAGATGATATTAAATGTAAAATCGTATGCACATCTGCCCACTGTCCTGACCCGAGACCTGAGTTCATTTTTGCCGAGATAACTGTGACAACAGTTAAAGCCCTAATAGGAGTTGTTTATCGGCTACCACGGGTAGGTCACCTCTCAGACATTGAAGACATCCTGCAGAGACTATCACCTGCTTATGAACATATTTTAATATTTGGAGACTTCAATACTAATTTACTGGAACAGGCTGGAGATACAAAGCAACTCTTAAGTATTTTCCGGACGTGTGACATGACAATACTTCCACTAAAACCGACAAATCATACCTCATCTTCACATACAATAATTGACTTAATGGTCACTAACAACCCACAGAAAATAGTATCACATGGACAAATTCCTACCCCTAGCATATCGACACATGACTTAATATACTTATCTCACTCGCTCAAAGTACCGAAGTATAAGTCCAGATACATCACATTCAGGGACATTAAACATATAAACTTAGATCATCTGAGAGTTGACGCCTTGAATAGTCCTTGGGATGACGTAAAAAATATAAACGGTATCGATAAGAAAGTTGAAACTTTAAGTTCACTTATACTTGGTCTCCTTGATAAACATGCACCTAAGCGTACGGCCAAAGTCTACCGACCTCCTTCCCCATGGCTGACCGATGACATTAAACAAATGATGTCTCACCGTGAAGGGTTACACCGGCTCTACAGACGCACACACTCTTCCAGAGCGCTTGAACAGTATCGGACACTTCGGAATAGAATTAAAGTAATAATTCGAAATAAGAAATTTTCTTTTTACAATCACCTGGCTGGAAATTTAAATGTGTCAAACACTTGGAAACAACTTCGTTCCATTGGAATTGGGAAAGCTTTGCCCCAGCCATGTAATCCAGACATCTCTCTGGAGAGATTGAATGCTCATTTTACTGAAGTAAAAATTAAACCGGAAATACACACAATATCACAGACTATAAAATCTCTTCTGAACCAGCCATCACCAAATAGGCCATTCTTTGAATTTCGCGAAGTCACAGAGATTGATGTGAAACGCGAGGTATTATCAATTACATCATCTGCTGTAGGACCTGATGAAATACCCATACTCAAAATACAACACATCATTGACATTATTCTTCCTGCCACTACTCATATATACAACACGTGCCTCACAAGTGGCCTCTTTCCAAAAATGTGGAAAAATGCCATTATAAATCCAGTTCCCAAAACTTCCTCACCTGTACTTATAACAGATTTTCGACCTGTTTGCATACTTTCATCTCTCTCCAAGCCTCTTGAACGCATAGTACACGTGCAATTAACCGACTATTTAAATAAATACAAACTACTTGACCCTTTACAATCGGGTTTCAAAAAGGGACACAGTACGGCCACTGCCCTGCTGAAAGTTACAGACGACATGAGACGCGCTATGGACGGAATGCAGGTGACGTTACTTACACTTCTTGATTTTAGCAGCGCTTTTGACACCACAAATATAGACGTACTGGTTGCTAAATTAAAATCGCTTCACCTTGGTCAGACAGCTCTAGAATTCTTTCTCTCATACCGTACGGTACGAAAACAACGCGTAATTATTCAGAATAGGTCATCCGAATGGGTAATGAAATTTTCAGGAGTACCACAAGGCTCTGTACTTGGACCACTTCTCTTTGTTATCTATATTATCGATATATCGACACGGCTAAGACACTGTAAATACCACTTGTATGCTGACGATCTGCAGATCTATTACCATTCCAAAATTTCAGACATCAATCAAGCAATAGGTTATATGAACTCTGACTTAAATAATATCTGTGCATACGCTCATGAAAACTGTATTTTAATTAATCCATCAAAATCTAAAGCTATTATTGTTGGGCAGACGAAACAAATCAGTGCGGCAAAAAACAAAAACATTCCTCCACTAACTTTATCTGGTAAAATTATTCCGTACGAAAACTCGGTAAGAAATCTTGGTGTAATTATAAATGAGAATCTTAACTGGGGAGAGCACATTACAAATATCTGTAGAAAAGTGTACGCGTCCCTTCACCCACTAAAATATCATCAAAATATGCTGCAACTAAACATGAGAATTAGGCTTATAAATACTCTTATCCTCCCTATATTTTCGTACTGTGACGTAGTACTAATTGATGCCACGAGAGAACAACTAAACCGATTACAACGTGCTATGAACTCGTGTATTAGATTTATCTTTTCCTTACGCTATGATGTTCATGTTACCCCTTATTATCGACAACTTTCCTTTCTAAAATTTGAACAGTATAGAAACCTCCACGTGGCAGTATTAATCTTTCGAGTATTAAAAGAGAATATCCCATAAGTTACTACTTATCTTCACAACTCAATTTCCTATCCTCTTTCCACCGGCATAACACACGCTCTGGCAGTACACTTGCTATCCCTCTCAGCATGTCAGCAGCATTCAGCCGTTCCTTTGTTGCAAATGGAGCTAGAATATGGAATTCTCTCCCCCACAACATTAGAGCCAAACAATCATTAAATTCCTTCAAGTTGTGTTGCCGTGAGCATCTCCTCGATGTGTGCCGCCAGGCTGAATGAATCTGGTAGAGTGAATGTGTGTATGAATGTACGTTTACTGTACTGAGTAGTGATGGACAGAAAAACGCCCAACTGTTTGGAGAAAACAGTTTTCGGGTGGAAAACGAACGAACTGTTTTTAAAAGTTCCACCAAACAGTTTTTCCTTCAATACAGTCCACAGTTTGTCTTTCACTGTTCGCTAGTGAGACACTGATGTAACCTTGAACCTAACCGCGCGTTCGGAGCTATTCGGCCTGAAATCGGCATTGTTCGGTACTTAACCACTCCCATTCCCTCGCTGTCAAATCGACTGTTTGTCTCGTATTTAGTTGGCAGTGAGCCAAGAGCTGTTTGGAAAAGCAATTTTTAGCCGTTGAACAGTTCTTCAACGTTTTTGCTTATTGCTGGTTGCGGGCTGTTGGCGGGTGATGTACCGGTGTTCTCAAGCCCGTTTTAAAACGGAACGGTGTTAAGTTTGCCGAGTGCTGAGCGAGGCGAGTTGTTTTACAACATGTCAAAACGAAGCGAGGTGTGGAATTATTTCACGAAAAGTGACAATGATAAGGCGCTTTGCACTATCTGCAAGAAACTTATTTCTTACAAGTCAACTATTACAAATTTGAAAGGACATTTGCAAAGAAAACATATAGCAATATATACTGAGCTAACGTGGCATAGTGTTAAGGAAATACCTTCAGTGGAAAAACGACCAACTAGGCCTACAGAAGATAGAGAGGAACCTAGTATTAGCACTAGCAGGCCTGATAGCGAAGCCTCGACTGCTGATTCATGTGTTGCGCCTAAAAGACAAAGGTTAATTAGGTCTTACGTCACTAAAAATGTTTCATCTGCCCAAAAGAAATTAATTGATCGTGACTTACTTGATTTCTTTATTTTAGATTATCAGCCCTTTAGTATTGTTGAGGATAGAGGGTTTTCTAAACTTATGAAGTGGATCCCTGGCTATGAATTACCTGGTAGAAAGACTATTTCAAATGTGATGGTTCCAGCACTCTATCATCAACAGTTTTCTTTAATAAGAGAGACAGTGAAGAATGAAGCAGTGAGTGTGTGCATAACAACTGATTTGTGGACATCGTTAGTTGCAGAGAGTTACATTGCCGTAACAGCGCATTACATTACGAAAGAGTTTTCCTTCAAGACGGTTTTACTGAAGTGTTCTAGTTTTTCTGGAAGCCATACGTCTGTTGCGTTGGCAAACGAAATTAAGTGCATACTGTCCGATTGGAAGCTGCATGACAAAGTGAATTTTTCAATTTCTGATAACGCTAGTAATATAACAAACGCGTTTGAGGAAATTCTGAATTGGGAACACTATGGCTGTTTTGCTCATAAATTAAATTTGATTGTCCAGGGTTCTCTTCAGGACATGCAAGTCACCATTGAGAAAATCAAAAAAGTTGTCAGCTACTTCAGGAGAAGTTCACTAGCAAGCGAAAAACTACTGAAGTACCAGATATCAAGTGGACATACAGTGCCTAAACGCCTTTCCCAAGACGTCACGACGCGCTGGAATTCAAGTTTTTATATGTTGCGTCGATTTGTAGAACTCGAAGAAGCTATCAGGGCCACTATTGCTCTGCTAGATAAACATCTGCCCGTAATAACTGGCGAAGAGTGGCAAGCTTGTCGTCAACTTTGCAATGTGCTAGCTCCGTTTGAAGAAATGACTAATTCTCTGAGTGGAGAAGCATATATGACTGGAAGTTCTGTGATTGTGGTCGTCAGGTGCCTGAAAGGTATTTGCGAAAAACTCGGGCAATCAGCCGAGTTCACAGAAGGAGTGAGGGCCGTAATTGCTAGCCTTATTAAAGGGTTAGGAGAAAGGTTCAAGAACGTTGAACACAACAGTACCTTCGCCTTATGCACTTTATTAGATCCACGCTATAAAGACCACGTTTTTCAGGACCCTGCGGCACTAGATAACGTCAAAAAGAGGGTGCGTAATTTAGTAGTAGACTTAATAGAGAGAAATGCCCAGACCAGCGAGAAGCAGAATATTGACATTCCGTCCTCCTCACTTCCATCTACAACTGGTGCATTTGAGCCATCTTGTCCAATAAGCGCTTGGAGCATTTTCAGCGACATTATTGGAGATAAACGTCCTCAAACCAGCCCTCTGTCACGAGGCAACAAGGAACTGGATTTGTATTTGAAAGATGACATTTTACCTCGTGTAAATGAAGCAGGGGAATCTAATTGCCCCTTAGATTGGTGGAAAAATCACCAACATGTGTATCCCAATTTAGCACAAATATTCATAACAAAGTGTAACATAGTGGCCACTTCAGTGCCCTGTGAAAGACTTTTTTCCCGAACTGGACTGATCATTAATGAAAGGAGAACAAGGCTGTCATCAAGAAAGGTAGAAATGTTGATGTTCCTCAATGTAAATACGAAGAATTAGTGCTTGAGTATTTTTCATAACGGGTACCATGTGAACAGAATAATAAAGTGTAGCATAGTGATCACATCAGTGCCATATTGAAGACCTACTTTCCCAAATTGGATTGGTAATTAATGCAAAGCTCTCACAAAAAGAGGTCGAAATATTAATGTTCCTTAATGTAAATATGAATAATTAATTTTTAAGTGTTTTCCTAATAATGTGCATCTTATGAATACTCTCGTTTTTTGTGTGTGTATTTATCATTGTTATCTATAACATTCTGTAACATCTATTTTTTAAAGTAGTTCTCGTTGAACAATAATCTTATAATGGTATATGATGAACATAGACACTGTATAATAATACTGCTATAGATACTTCACTAATAACAGACTGGTTAACAAAAACTCCGGGTGTGTGGAACCGTATCGATGAGCAGACAGCCGCGATCACAAAACGCTAATGTCAGTTGATGGCCTAATGATAAGTAAATGTCTTTACAGACTATATCCTTTGCTTAACAATGGAGTCTTCACTCGTCTTATCGTTCTTCCCTATATCCTTCATACAGGTATTTCGTCAGCCTTCAGCTTGTGCTGTCTGCTTAGACATTACGAAACAAGTTAGATTGAAAGGTGGTGAAATATCTCATTTCCTATCCCGCAGCCCCCTTGTGCATGTGACTCACTCGTCCTTCACTTTCTCGTTATGAACGAATGACCTGTTGTATTCAAACTGTTTGGGAAAACAGTTGTTTTTAACAAACAAACAGTTCGTTGGCGTTTTCCTAAAACAGCAGAAATGACCACCACTAGTACTGAGGGTATTTAGTGTCAATCAACTTTTAATTTGTAACGATAGTTTAAGACATGACTAAGAATATTTATAGAGTTTATGTTATTTTGTTTGATATTTTGTTTCTAGTTTGTAATGGTAGTTTTAAGATAAGATTATGAATATTGCTCTCAGATGTACAATGTTAATGAAGTGTGGTTAAGTGTAAGAGAGGACCATGAGTCCTAACTTCGCCACTGCAAATAAAGGCAAATATAATAATATAATAATAAAGAAAATCTGGGAAAAGGTGCCTCGTGAGTGGACTCAAGATCCCGTTTTGTCAGAGCTTCAACCGTGCAGTTTACATCATGAAGTAGTTTAGCTAAGAGACCTTCAGTAAGACAGTGCCGTACATATCAACTCATTAAAAAGTATCACAGACCTAAAACAAACGAGTTGACTTTGCTTATAAACACGTATCATGGCTGCGAAAAGAGTGATCCAGCTGTCGCAGTAAAAGGCGAAGAAACGTGCTGGGAGAAATGTGAAGAAGCTTTCTGGGCATGAGCTCGTCAATAAGGGGACTGAACTTCTTCCTTTTTGAGCTTCATCTTCCTAGTTACCAGTACTGTGGCCCTGGAACTCGACTTGACGTCCGCTAACGAGTTTGGCTAACGAGTTTATTACGACAGCGAATAACACGTTCTATTAAATAGTGCATAGGATGGTTTATTTTCTGCAGCTCTTCGATGTAGAATCCTCCTTTGATAGGCTGTCCTGAAGGATCTTGAAGTAAATGCGTAACTAGATTAGTAAGCTTAACTCTGCTGATTTGAAAAGCTTCTGTGCACGAGTTAGGTGTGTATCCTTTTGCGAAGACAGCTTTATGCTTGCCGATGAGAGCAAAATCACCTTTTCGAAAGCGATGGTGACGTGGATCAGCTGAATAGAGTCTAAGCGCGGTGTATTCGTGGTATCAAGACGTGGCTTTGTGCCGATAGTGCGATGAAGTGTATCGTTGTAGGGAGACACAAGTCTAGGTAAGAGATCAATCCAGTGATAAGAGCCTTAAGCTGTAAATTCTCGCCACAGCACAGTTTTAAGTGTACGATTAAAGCGGTCCGCAACGCTAGATTTGAGATTCTTGTACGTAGTATAGTTATGAATGCAGATTGACTTGAGATAAGTAGAAAAACCGTTGTTGTAAAACCCTTTACCTTGATCAGTTTGAAGAAGCCGTGGGCAGCGTTTTGATTGTTGAACAATACGTTTGAAAGCGTCTTTGACATGAACTGCTGTCTTAGTACGCATTGGTTCTGTAAAAGCGAACTTAGGGTACACATCGATGACAGTAAGTAGATACTTATACTGTTTATTGCTAGAGGCATACGGAATCATGTCTACTAAATCAGCTTGCCATAGTTCATCCTTTCTACTTGCAAAGACACGTTTGCGAAGGTAGGTACGATGAGTTGGTTTATGTAACTCGTGTGCGATGCTTAGCATTATAGCCGCGGTCTTACTTTTTGTAGCCATTACTAAATAATACCAGCATGACGTAATTCCTCTTCTATTTCTAGAATCTCTGATTCATGACCTGTGTGACCGGCATCTTGAGAAGCTCTTAGAAGTTGCAAGCGTTGTACGAGTAAGTTAGGGTCGTTTCAGTACCTTACGTCTACGTAGGGTAACCGAAGCTTGAAAACAACATTAAGACCATGTGCACAGAGTTGATGCGAAAGAAACGGCTTAGAAATAAAATCCCGGTACTTGCGACTCTTATTTGCATTTACAGCTTCTGTCCTGTTGTAATTACGTCGAGTAGCGTCAGTAGCAAAACGTATTGCCCTATATTTTTTAAGATCATCTTGCGAAATTATATATTTGTCAGGTATCCGAGAAAAAAGGAGTTCTAAAAGAACTTTAGTAGATTTATAAGTTACACCTTTTACGATGAGACTGTTAGCATTAATCTTAACATTTGCATTAACTATCAAAAACAGTCGTCTTCATAGCGAATACCGTAGGTTATGTCGTTTTGTCCTGTAAGGCGTTTTCTGTTTAAGGTGCAAAGAGTGAGGCGTAGGTGTTTTGAATAAAAGTCATTAACTGATTACATACGCCGGTCAGAGTAGAACCTCAGACAAGGACGGTAAATCGTGTTTTGATGTAGTGGGTGTTTCAGCAACAATGTCTGTAGTTAAAAACGTAACTTGCTTGGATGGTAAAGAGACGTTAAGATCTTCTTCCTCGTCCTACTCTTCCTCATATTGCTTCTCTTATTCTTTTTCTTATTCTTTAGGCTTCTCATCTTGCTTCTCATTGTTCTTGGATGTTTGCATAATACCAGAACTTGTAGAAGTCTCAGACGATGACATGGAATTAAAATTCCCTTTTAGTGGTGCACCGAGTTGCGTTTTCAAAAAAGAAATCAGTATCTGCTTGAAAACGTTTAAGCTATTTAAATTTACGAATAATATTGTTTCGCGCATGGATAATACGTTGAGTAATCTCTTTACTTGATGTGGACATGATGTCGGTTTTAGATCAAGTGCAGTCTGTAACTGTTGTGTTGATGGTTATAAAATGATCAAAGCCCATACGACACCGTCCGCGATGAACATTACTCTCTTTAACAATAACTAGGAAGCCGTAGCGTGTGATGACCAACATGTAGCGCACAGTCGTTTAAAGTCATTGAATGCCATATCAGTGTTAACATGATCGTCATACACATGTCGCATGTTGCGTTCATCTTGTCCAAAAAGCACAATAATATTAGCGTTGTCACGTATCAACTGCTTAGACACACTAGAATAGGTTTGACATAAATAAAACAATCTACATGTTTATGACGTCCCATACTAAAATATGCACGAATAACATCTTGCTGTTCTGTAGCGACATCGTCATATATCACAAGAGAATTGGGTAGCACATCATCTGGTGGCAATACTTGCTCACGCGCATTAAACTGAAAATATCCTAAACTAAATTTTACGAGATCTTGCATAGTAAGTTGTAGAATAGCATACAGCGGTTCATAGAGTGACTTCATGAAAATGTAAATGTTTTGGAAGCGTATGCCATTTTAAGAGGTAGTAAGTGTGATTAAAAGATTTGTCTTACTGCATCCTGATGGTCCAGTTATGATACATTGAACTGTAGAGGGAAACAATGCTCCATGACGACGTTGTGAAGTCGTAGCAGAACTCGGTAGGAGATGTGACACTATGTCACTGACACGGAGTTTGTTTTGCTGCTTTATAATCTTCATGATGACTGAGTAAAGAAGTGGCACATGATAAGGATATATAACGAATAACGTAACAAAAAGTAACTATCAGTTCGTAAATCGCTGTTGGCAATAGAAGTCGAGTCTAAAATGGTGAAACAACGGCATCCTGACATTGCGAAGAAGAAGACTAAGACTATTGGATGGAAAGAAATTGTGGAGTCTGCGAGATAAGACATTGGAGGAGAATACAATCCACGATTAGCTATCACTAAAGCACTACGTGCAGCTAGAGCCAGAATTTCGCCTAAGAGTAAAGCAATGTTTGTCAATCGAGCTCGAATTATTCCTGTACCGAAACGAGGCGGATTCCTTCCAGCGCTGTTTGCAGCACTAGCGGCTTTAGGATCTCTGTTAGATGGTGTCAGTGCAGTAGCAAGAACTGTTAAGGCTGTAGAAGAGGCGAAGCAGGAATTAAAAGAAAGTGAACGTCATAATAAGACGATGGAAGCAATTGCATTGTCAGGTAAAGATGTGCACATGATAATAGAGCCGTACAAAAAAGGGCATGGTATCTGCATATCGCCAAAAACGTCTACTGAATGCACTGCCACATTGAGCTCTAACCCACGAAGAAGTTGCTACGTATGCTAAACAACTAGGAATTCACGATTTTCGACGTGTGTATATGCGAGATCAACACCAGCATGCCCACGGAAACTTGAGAGTGCTGTAACCAACTTAGATGACAGTCGTGGATCTGGAACTCATTACGTTGCCTACGCAAAACGTAACTCTAAAGTATGCTATTTCGATAGTTATGGAGACTTAGCCCCTCCATCTGAGCTCATACAATATTTAGGAAGCAGTGCAGACATTGTTTACAACAAAAACCGTGTGCAAAAATTCAATACATGCATGTGTGGGCGATTGATGTTCTCATATCAAGCCCAGACTGCAGACAAAAGACATTAGTTTGCACGAGATGATGAGCGTTACAAGAACGTTTACTGTATATGGAGGAGCTGAAACTTCAATCCACCGATCGAACTCAGTCATCGGCTACATAGTCTTGGGCTAGTATCATTCGAAAGCTACAATAAAACCTATAACGTGCGAGATGGCAGAAACAAGTTCTACTATGATTAGTATGTCCTAACCCTACCGCCAGGCACTTATTCTGTAGAAGATATTCATGAATACATTGGAAGTGTGTTGATTGAACAGTTTGGTGATGAAAGTTTTAGTAACAATAATTACACGTTCTCTCCTTCAGTAGGCAGCATTACACATAAATTTGTTATTGAATCTTCTTTCAAGATTGACTTTAAATCACAACCTGTCTCGATTGGACCGTTGTTCGGATTTTCATCAAGAGAACTAACACCGTACGTACCTCAAGAGTCTGATCAACTTATAACACTTTTCGATGATCATCAAGTAAGCATTACTTGTAATATTTCTACAAACTTGTATAGTAATCAACAAACTTCACACGTCCTGCACGACTTTATCGTTACGGAAGAAGACGGTTACAGTATCCGTGAGAAACCACCGGTTGTGCTTTATCATCCAGTAACTGTAAAACACATCAGTAACATTGCTCTTAGCCTTGTGAATAAACATCATCAGCTTATTAATTTAGATCGTCACACGTACGTAGCTTACAAACTTCAGCTTAAATGAATATGAAACAAATCTATAAAACACGGTGCACATCGAGAAGACATGCCACATGTTTCTGAGGAGTTATCGAGTTAACAAATGCGCATAGGCAGATTCTCCAAGACGTAGGTTGTACGCTACTACAACAATAACAACATGGAAGAGATGCTAGACATTATGAACACAGTAGAAGCTCAAGAAGTTGTAGTACGAAGTGAGTTCCATTCTTATCAACCTTTTACGTTTGGACTTAATAACAACGATGAAATTCGCATAATTATCAATCAGCAAGATTTATACACCCTACCTCACGAAAGCTACCTCTATATCGAAGGACGAATAGATAAGGCTGATGGGAGTGGGCCGTGAACATCTCAAATAGACAACCATAGGCTAGCTTTTCTCTTTTCGGAGGCACGTTATGAAGTAAATAATGTTGAAATGGATAGATCGAAGAATGTTGGTATTACAAGTGCATTGAAGCTCTACCCTACTTTTAGTGTTGAAGAAAGCAATCTTTTACGGCTGGCAGAATGGTGTCCAAAAGCTACCAACGACTGGATGATTAATGATGGTGGTACTTGTTCAGGTATGTTATCATTGAAACATATTCTTGGCTTCGCTGAAGACTATAGACGTATTATAATCAACGCAAAACAAGAGTTAATTCTGATCCGTGATCGTAGTGATCACAATTCTCTTAAAGCAGCAGCGGTACCTTTAGACTCAAAAATTACCCTTCAACGTATCCTGTGGAGGATTCCGCATGTAACATTATCTGATCGAGAAAACCTTCGATTGCTTAAGATTGTAGAAAATGATACGCCATTATCAATACGGTTTCGAAGTTGGGAGCTGCATGAGTATCCTGCGTTACCACCTACAAACAAGCATAACTGGGCAGTAAAGAAATCACGTTCCATTGAAAAACTCTACATATTATATATGGATTTCAAACTGATCGTAAATTCAAGCATGAAAAAGAGCTCTCAGTTTGATCACTGCAAATTAAGAAATATCAGACTATACCTCAACGGAGTTACTTATCTCTACCAAAATATGGATATTACTTTCGAGAAAAATAAATTTGGCTTCCTCTACGACATGACATGTTTTGTAAATTTCAATTAAATTTTACCAGAAAAAAGATTGCCTGCTGTGCCCTCATCATGAAGAGTCTATAAAAGAATCTCCTGTCGATTTTGTTCTAGAATTTGAAACATCTGAAAATATTCCTGCTAACACTACAGCTTATTGTCTTATTATTCACATGACTGATGTTACTCACCGTCCATTATTGAATATCGTCACAAGACTATAAAATATTTTTACCTTATTATTATTATTATTATTATGTGTGTGTGTGTGTGTGTGTGTGTGTGTGTGTGTGTGTGTGTGTGTGTGTGTGCGTGCTTCTACATCGAGGATCATGGATAGGAAAGAAGAAAGTAGAGATGATGTAGTAAGAAAACTTGTTATTACAGCTATTACAGCTTTCTATAAACATTACAGCTTTCTATAAACATAAACGCTTACGCTGTATGCCGCAGCATTTGATTATGTATTTACCATGGTTTTCTATCAACCTACGCCTATTACGATATACATTCCGCTTGGGGGATGCTACCATTCCATTGCAAGATGGCATTACAAGTAGCCGTATACAAACGTTGCCAGCAATGCTACAAGAATCGAGGTACAAACGCTAATACCGATTGGGATGGATCAAATACAATGATTAAGGTCTGTAGTGTGTGCATGCTTGAATTAAGCAATGTATTTAAAGCTATGTAGTTATTTTTGCTATTTGCATTACGTCGTGCCGTTACAGATAGGTCTTATGGCGACGATGGGATAGGAAAGGCATAGGAGTGGAAAGGAAGCGGCGTAGCATTAATTAAGTTACAGCCCCAGCATTTGCCTGGTGTGAAAATGGGAAACAACAGAAAACCATCTTCAGGGCTGCCGACAGAGTGTTTCGAAACCACTATCTCCCGGATGCAAGCTCACAACTGCGCGAGCTGTGTACCTTTAAAGCTTTATCTCAGATGTGTTAAAGTAGTATAATGGGAGAGTTCGGCGGTCTCCGCCACCGCACTGCTCTCAGGGGCCTCCTCCACCGCCACCGCACTGGGGGGCCTCAGAGGGGCCTCCTCCACTGCAACCAGGAGCCTCTTCCAGTGCTGCCAACTTAACCTTACTAGCGCGAAATTTGAATTGGTAAACAAAGCCACGTGCTTTTTTTGTCAACCACGTGCTTTTTGACAGACAACAACGCATCACTAACCTCACTGCTGCCATCTTGACGGGCCTAAAACTCAGTGCTAACAACTTAACCTAACTAGCGCGAGATTTGAATCGGTAAACAAATCCATGTGCTTTTTTGACAACCACGTGCTTTTTGACAGCTATTATCGACATGAACGCATCGCTAACTTCAGCGCTACCATCTTGACGAGCCTAAACCTTAGTGGTGCCAACTTAACCTCATTAGCGTGAGATTTGAATCGGTAAACAAATCCACGTTCTTTTTTGACAAATGTCATCCGCCATATTTAATCAACAGAGCACCGTGCTGCCCTCTTTAGCTACATATCTTTGAAATGTAGTGGCGGATAATTTGAAAAATGCTTTTTGTTACCAGCCATCTTTAATCGACAGAGCACCGTACTGCACTCTTTAGTTGAAATGTGGTGGCAGGCAATTCCACGTGACAGCAGCCATCTTTAATCAAGAGAGCACAGTGCTGCACTCTTTAGTTGAAGAGTGGTGGCGGCATATGAAAACTTCTACATGCTCTTGTTTGGAAATAAAGCCACATGCTTTTATGACAGCTACCATCCGCCATCTTTAATCAAGGGAGCACGGTGCTGCACTCTTTAGTTGAAATGTGGTGGCGGCAATTTGAAAAATTCCACGTGCTCTTGTTTGGAAACAATGCTACATACTTTTTTGACAGCTACCATCCGCCATCTTTAATCAAGAGAGCATCGTGCTGCACTCTTTAGTTGAAGTGTGGTGGCGGCAAATTCGAAGTGTTTTACAAACTCACGTGCTTTTTTGACAGATGTCATCCGTCATCTTTAATCAAGAGAGCACAGTGCTGCACTCTTTAGCGACATACCTTTGAAATGTGATGGCGGAAATTTGAAAAATTCTACTCGCTCTTGTTTGGAAACAAACCCACGTGCTTTTTTGACAGCTCTCATCTGCCATCTTTAATCAACAGAGCACCGTGCTGCCCTCTTTAGCTACAAACCTTTAACATGTGGTGGCGGACAATTTGAAAAATTCTTTTTGACAGCAGCCATCTTTAATCAACAGAGCACCGTGCTGCTATCTTTATCGTAGTAGTAGACAATTTCTACGTCACAGCTGTCATCCGCCATCTTGCATCCCAAACCTCAGGGCTTCACTCTTTAGCTACTACCTTTGAAATATGGTGGTGGATAATTTAAAAATTCTACAGCAACCATCTCTCGAAGCTAATTGAACAAGATGGTGGCTATACATGACTCCTTAAGGGTGCTTACGCAAGATGGCTGCTATACATATGTTCTTATGAGACTCCATTGGGATGCTTGCGCAAGATGACAGCTATACATGGCTCCTTATGAGACTCCCTAGGGTTGCTTGCTCAAGATGGCGACTGCTCTTGTGAGACGGCTTAAGGGTCCTTGCACAAGATGGTTTGAGATGCCCTAAGGATGCTTGTGCAAGATGGCGGACACAAGATGGCAGCTATACACAACTCCTTATGAGACGCCTTAAGATTGCTTGCGCAAGATGGCTGCTGCTCTTATCAAGAAAGCTTGCTTAGAGGCTAACGTGCCGTGCTAGTTCGATTCATTAAATTTGGGGCTTAAATGCATAATGTTAAATATCTCGAAAAAGGTGCATCTTAGAGCAAAACGGACAAAATTTTCCCGCCTCATACGTAGGTTCGCAGTATGAGGAACACGATAGCATAAGATTAACATAGTCTAATGGTGAGATCAACGGTTCGGTTCCTACTTAGGCCCTTTGGCATTTGCTCTGTTTTAGCTTGTATTGAAGCAAGTTTTTGAAACATGATCAGGTCTAGCTATGGTAGAGAGTATAACGTGCTATGCTGGTTCGATTCATTAAATTTGGGGCTTAAATGCAAAATGTTAAATATCTTCAAAACGGTACGTCGTAGAGCAAAACGGACAAAATTTTTCTGCCTAATACGTGGGTTAGCAGTATTAGGAATATGACAACATAAGTAAAACATTATTTAATGATAAGATCAACGGTTCGGTTCCTACTTAGGCCCTTTGGCATTAACGGCTATCTAATTCTACAGGATGGCGGCTGCTTTTATGAGACAGCTTAAGGGTGCTCGCACAAGATGGCTTGAGATGCCCTAGGGATGCTTGCGCAAGATGACGGACACAAGATGACGTCTATACATAGCTCCTTATGAGACGGCTTAAGAGCGCTTGTACAAGATGGCTGCTGCTCTTATGAGACGCCCTAGGGGTGCTTGCGCAAGATAGCAGCGACAAGATGGTGACTATACATAGCTCCTTATGAGACAACCTAGGGGTGCTCGCACAAGATGGCGGCTACTCGTGTGAAGAAAGCTAGCTTGGAGGCTACTGCGCAAGATGGCGGCTGCTGTTATGCATGCGGTGGAGGGCAATTTGTGACAGCTCTCATCTTTAATCAACAGAGCATCGTGCTGATATCTTTAGCTACTACCTTTGAAATGTGGTGGTGGGTAATAAAACAATTCTTCGTGCTTTTTGACAGCTAACAGCGGTCATCTTTAAACATAGCGGTTATACGTAAGCTGTTAAGGCCTCTTCCTATGTCAAGGCATTGCTCTATCGAACAAGTTTAAATCTGCATCGCGAAGGCAAGGGTATGCAGCGATAACATCATCGTGCATGTTTAGACTTGCGAAACATAACAAGACTAGAATCGATGTCGTTAACCTCAACATGTGATCAGAATATTGATTGACGTGTTCAGAACACTACATAAGTGATTAAGACTAGAATCGAACACTGTAATCGATACAACATGCGTTTAGAACATGTTAGGGGATACCTTTGTTCTAAAAAGATTAGATTGAAACATAACAAAACTAGAATCGTTGCTGTTAACTTTAACATGTAATCGGAACATTGGTTGATGTGTTCAAGGCAAAAGTACAACTTCAATGATTTGCCTAGTGTAAAAATCGAAAACACACTGTGTACATATTGCGTAGCTAACTCGCTCAGTAAACGATATTGCAAAAGTACAACTTCAATGATTTGCCTAGTGTAAAAATCCAAAAACACACTGTGTACATATCGCGTAGCTAACTCGCTCAGTAAACGATATTGCAAAAGTACAACTTCAATGATTTGCCTAGTATAAAAATAAAAAACACTGTGCACATACTGCGTAGCCAACTTGCTCGGTAAAAGATATAGCAAAAGTACGACTTATGATATTCGTCTTGTGCGAAAATAAAAAACTACAGAAAAATCTATACTGCGTAGCCAACTCGCTCGGTAAAAAAATAATCTGATTTAGTTACAATAGAAAAAACATAGATTCAAACCCAGTTCTATTATCGCAAACACGGAGAGTAAAAATTAAACAGAACGATTGGTGCTATAAGAAATACATTGGTTACATTTAAGTCCCTAGCAGTCGAACAAGTTATCGCATAAACATGTAACATGAATTATCAGCCAATCTGTTGGCATAGGTTACAAGCATGTAGCTCATGCGGAACGATACAACATGTGTTTAGAACATTGCTTGATGTGTTCAGAACACTAAATAAGTGATCAAGACTAGAATAGAACACTGTACTCGATACAACATGTGTTTAGAACATATTACGGAATACTGTTGTTCTAAGAAGATCAGATTACAAAATAAGTGATTAAGACTAGAATTGAACACTGTACTCGATGTCGTTAATTTCAACATGTGATTAGAACATTGATTGATGTGTTCAGAACAAAAGGACTTTTCCTCCACCTCCTCCTCCTCCTCCTGATTGCGTCCTCCTCCTACTCCTCCTCCTCATCCTCCTAGGGCTAAAGGGATGATGGGCTAAAGGGCTGAAGGGCTAATGGCATAAAGGGCTAATGGGCTGAAGGGCTAATGGGCTAAAGGGCAAAAGAGCTGCTCCACTACCTTACTACGCCCTCCTACTTCCGGAAGAAGTTAGCTGAAGTAGGTACATTTTTAACGCCCTCTTCGATCGCTATCCGCAAGAACGCTTCTACTTTGTTAAGTGTAGAAAATTAATCTTTATTGGTAAATGGTTTTATGTTCAGAACAAGGAATGGAACCTAGGGGTCACGTCTTATCAGAATTACCTAATAAAATGCCCGAGGTGCGATGAGTTGCGTTTTTCTAACAGAAATCGTTATCTGCTTGATTGTTTTAAGTGTTTGGAACACTGAACTTTTCAAGAAGGCAGCAGTGAGGTTAGCGATATTCTGTTGTTGGATTTTAAATTACGCGCTACGACATGCATAAGGTGGCAGCCTTGAGGTTTAGCGCTATAAAGATAGCAACAGTGAGGTTAGTGATGCTCTATTGTCCTTCAAAGTGAGGTTAGGGTCCGTCCAGATGACAGCTGTCAAAAAAGCGATGGGTATGACCGCTGTAAAATTCAACATTTTATTTAATAATAATAATGGTGCATTGCGTCTGTATAGGCTTGGTGGTGACCTAATGGAGATACAATGAATGGGCGAAGATGCCATAAACACCCAATCCCCAAGCCAGGGGAATTAACAGTATGAGGGGTTTGATTTTAAAAATTGAACCTGGCCCATCGAACCAAAGGCAAGCATTCTATCCATTTAGCCACAAAGCCAGACTTTAATTTGCTAAACATTAGGCTACCATCTCCACTGATCAGATGTTGAGTATTGACAGTAGCAGAGGCCAGAGCAGTAGCTTGTGAAGCAGCCTTGACGACACAGCTGCCTATTGGCTGCAGCTCAAAACGCTTAAGGCTTGACGTCGCAGTAATATTGTTTTGCCTGCCCTTTTCAATAGTTTCATGAACATTCAATACCAGTACATAATAACGGATTGATTCGTAACACAGTTTCTAACACTTCTTTCCATACAATATTCTCTGCCCTTCGACCATATCTGGATCTTAATATTTTGAAACTATCTTGCCCGAGATAGTACAACATACAATTGACCATGGCTGAATACTGTTTTGTATAAGTAAACTACCCATTTCTTCAAGTGTAGGTCCCTGAGCTTTATTAATGGTCGTAGAGAAGGTAGTCGACTTGATACCTTCCCGTCTGTACGAACGTAGACTGTTTTAGCAGCATGTAAGTTGTTAGAAACTTTATCCCATCTGTTGAGTATATTAAGAAGCTGGAGAAGATCAGAGAATCAAAGCAGAGAATAGTATTCTTCTGTGATCGCAGGAAGTGTATACTCTCTGGCTTGACAGCTATTAATCAAACATGGCTGCATGCAATGGTATTACTAAGGATGAAAATCACATGTATCGGAATATTAATGAAAGTGTTAGTCGCTTAGCAACCTGCTAAGTACAAAATATATTGCGGTTAGGGTTAACCTTCCCCTGCCATTATTGGAGTGATCATTTCATGTTTTAATTTTATGATTACCCAAAATCGGTTGAACTTTACCTCCATGCACGTGCGGTGATGAATTCGAGACCCGAGCGGCACCAGCACGCTCTTACTGATGCTAGCAATGTCTCATGATTCACAGGTAGGTAATTATAGAAATTAAACAAAACTAAAAAATCGATCCAGTAGAACGGATGGAGGGATGGATTAACCAAAGCTATTTTTAGTAAAATCGTTTAATATATAGATTATTATTATTGTACCATATATTTATTACGTCCCCTTATTATGTGCTGTTACCCATGCAGCGGTTTTCTAAGATTAATATTATTGTATCATATTTGGTATATTGCAGGCAAACCCTCATAGATGTTTTCTATATTATGTATTATTTAAGTTGGGGAAAATATCTCTCCTTCCCGATATATCTGATGGATATGATATGAGGGAGATATATGTTTTAACTTGCGGCCTTGTACTGCGATAGTTTTTTCTTTACGTCACCTGTTTGCTGCCTGCCTCCATAGTTGCGTGCCGTGCCTTCCTTCCTGTTTTATCGGGGCACTTTTCCCCTCCCTTGACGTCTGGCTTTCCTCGTCTTGTGGAGCGCTGGACGTTGACTTGTCTGGGGAGCAGCGAGCTGACTGGTTGCTAGCATCAGTAAGAGCGGGCTGGTGCCGCTCGGGTCTCGAATTCATCACCGCACGTGCATGGAGGTAAAGTGTTGAAAAGGGAAAGCGTTCACACTTAGCTAGGGGATGAAAAGAGGATATTATATACTTCACTGTGAAGTGTACTGTAGTACCTTTTAAAATACTTGTAGGGGTTTTGAAATGAGTTGTCACCTTTTTGGTTTCTTAAATGAAAATGTAATTTGCAGTATGGCTTACCTACTGTTCAAGTGGCCGTTGGCGGAGTAGATTTTATCACCCTGCAATTTTTCAGAGTTGCAGTGTGGTGGCATTCTGGTTTTAAAATAGAGCATTAATATCAAACAATAACTCTATCTGTTGAAGTAAATGCCACAAGGTGATATGTCTGGCTAGGCCCAGTCCTTATACTGTAAAAAAATCCAGTACTATTCTGGAATTATCTAAGTCATTTGATTGAAATTTTGCATGGTTTTGAGCCATTGTTTTTGGCCGAGGTTCTTGATCTTATTAATATTCACGAGATCGTAGATCATTTTGCTATCAAACTCAAGTAGGGATATCTTACGTATGTGTTATAAACCTTTTCCAGAATCAACTGCTGCTAAATGATGTTATGAAGATATTAGAGACGCGTCTCAAGTGTTGAAACTTGCTTTCACAAATTAGATTGTAAAATTTTAATGCTGGTTTTTCTTGGGCACAACCCCTGGAATTATGCATTATCTTTACAGCCGAAGGCTGTCTTAAAGTCTTGTAAAATTTATGTTCTTTTCTTCAACATCGTACATTGTATTAAGGAAAGGAAAACCCAAGAAGGGAACGAAAAATTAAAATAAATGTTATTCCCTTTGATTTTGTGCTCTCATTGATCAGGTCCGGTTGTCATACGCTTTTCTTCTTCCTCCATCCGGGTAGCAGGATATAAGTTAGTACCGGCTAGTACAAACTGGTAGCAGAGCGTGGTTGAGTGGGCCTGGTCTGAGCACTTTTGCGGTCCTCAATTAACTGGGCGGGGTCGCACTCTCAGGATTCTTTCGTTCTGTTTTGTTAAAATTTGGTAACATCATGGCGACTCGAGATGTCCCTTACCCAGGGTCTCTGCGAAAAGAAGATCTGTTATGTGAACTGCTTATCAGGAATTTCAAATCTAATGGAACAGTTAAGGGTGATGAAATCCTACTCAGATCGAACCTAGATAAACCTATTTCTGTCCCTGCATACACTGACAGCGAGGTCATTGGGGCGGCGTCCTTGATTCGTGCAAACTTGACTCGTCGGTCATGGATTTTCTGGAAACCGATATTGCATCGGTACATCAGTTGAAACGGGTTCAAGGTCGTCTGAACCACTATCTACATCGAATTGAAGAATTGCGTACCTTTGAACTTAAAGATGATCTAAAGGGTCAGATTGAAGCGTTACTATCAGAAACATCCGTTTTGCTAAATCCAAGAATGGAATTACTTCCACCACTCTTGTAGAAGGTGAGTTGAATAAGGCTGCTGGAGCTAAATGGGGAGTCAGTCTCTCAATCCTTGCCCCCGTTAAGTGATCGTTGTGTATCTCACCGGAAAGACCAGCAGCCGAGTTTGATGCTCCATAATTCGGGGTTTTCTAGTCCTCATCACCCCTTAAGTTTAATGTTGAAAAATGCTTCCCATTACTCTGTTGGTTCAGCTGGCGAAGTCGTTTCGTTTCTTCGATTGTTGGTTAAATTTCAGTACCATGCGCTAGTGCTTGAATTGTCGCATGTACAGATATTGCAAATTACCTATCCTCATGCTACTGGTGTGCTGGCTGATAAGATAGTCGGGGCGATCGCTGCACAAACTTCATTACACGAATTTCATGCAAATTTGTCTACCTATTTTATTCTTGTCCGTGCTCTTAATTCTTTAGTTCAAGAAATTTTACTTTAGGGTGCAGCGGTTAGGCGAAGACTTGTCTGATTTGATTTCGGACATTAAATTTTATGACCGGGTGTTTTCTCTGAATTTTACCGAAGAGCAGATGGTGTCCACAATCGTAGAGGGCATTTCTTCTCTTCATCGGTCCTATTTGTGCTTCGTGGCTCGTCCCCGTAACTTCATCGAACTCGAGGCTATGGTAGTATCTGCCGAGGGAGTTCGGCATGCCGACTCTCTTCGCGAATCAAATGACTCTTCGTCGGTTAAGCCAACTCATCCTTCCAGCTCAGGAAAATCTGCTCTTACGAGAAAATATTATTCTTGTGAGTCTCCAGATCATCTACGTAACCGATATCCCTCACTCTCCTCTAGCATAATTCCGCCTAGCCCCGGCGGGAGTACGAGTAATAATTCTGCGTTACTTCTTATTGTTTGTTTACGGTGTGGATTAATGGGAAACACTGCGAGGCGGTGCCCTAATCGTTCAGCGGAGATGCGACTAGTCAGAGAGTCGGTTCCCGTTAAAGCTGCCCATCCATCCCTCCATCATGACGATAGCAATTCGTTCGCCTCTCATCAGTCTTCGTTTAATTGCCCACCCGAATGCTTAAAAATATCTGGCGAGGTTAAGAGTCCTGTTCCTTTTATTTCTGTTGAAGTAAATAATAAATCTGTATAGGCTCTCTTAGATTCGGGGAGTGTCATCTCTCTTCTAAGCGAGGACTGTGTTAGTTCACATAAGGCCGTTTGTAAATTTTCCTATATCCAGCCTGTTTCATTTTCGTGTTTTACCGCTAATTTATCTACATTTGAAATAATTGATTTAGTCAAATATAAAGTTCGTATTTTCATTTTCACTTGGAAGCATTGTTTTATGTTGCCAAGAATTTATCCTGCCCTGTTATTCTTGGGGTTAATTTCTTCGCTTGTTCCGGACTTGTGTTAGACACGCAGAATAGCTTCTGCTAATTCAAGTTTGCTGAACTGAAAAATCAGTTTTTCTATGCGTAGCTCCGCATCAGTTTCGTATGTATTGCCCCCTCAGAGTGAATTGGTGTCCGACCTTAGCCATTTACCTGAGGATAAGGCTGAGTGCATTAGGAAAATATGTTATGCGATCCCGGATGTTTTTCCTGAAAAATTGGAAGTCACAAATATTCGTGAGTACAAGATCGACGATACTGATTCCGTCCCTGTAAGAATTCCTCCTTACCGTTTTTCACTCCTAAAATGCAGGCTTTGAAGCAAATTGTTAACAAGATGCTGGACGATGGGATCATACGTCCTTCGACTTCGGCTTATTCCTCTTCCATTTTCCTAGTACTAAAACCGCAAGACGGGTTTAGGCCTGTCCTTGACTACAGAATGTTGAATAAGAAGATCGTATTACAATCCGTTCCGCTTCCGGATTTGCACTCTTGTTTTTCATTCAAAAGGTCTATGTACTTTACTGTGTTGGATTGAAATCAAGCTTATTACCAGATCAATTTAGCCAAAGAATCTCGTCATTTGACACCTTTCGCGACAGATTGGAATCTGTACGAATTTTGCCGCGTCCCTTTTGTAATTTCTACGGGCGCCGCGGTACTCACTAGGCTCCTTGATTACTTGTTTTCGGACATCAAATTCAATTATCTCTACCATTATTTGGAGGATGTTATTTATTCCTAAACTTTTGAGGACCCTCTTCAGCATATCAAGGAAGTGTTGTCGCGCCTGCGTCAAGGCGGTCTGACGGTTAAGTTGTCTAAGGTCTCATTTGCTAAGCCTCAGATGTCACTTCTCGGCCACATCGTTTCATCTAGTGGCGTGTCGGTTGACCAGTCTCGAACCCAGGCAATTCGTCTGTTCCAGCCTCCTACGGACGTTAGAGGCGTCGCTCGCTTTATTGGGATGATTAACGTTTTTCGTAAGTTTATCCCTAATTTCGCAAATCGGGCTCACCTTCTTAACTCGCTTCGTCGCAAGGGAGTTAAGTTCGAATGGGGTTCTTCTCAGCAAGCGGCCTTTGAGGTCTTGAAACTTGCGATATCCAACGCCCCGGTATTGGCTATGCCAGATTTTAGTAAGACTTTTGTTGTTCAAACTGACGCTTCTTCGTCCGCAGTTGCGGCTGCCCTATTGCAGGACTCTGAATTGGGTAGATGGCCTATTGCATACGCCTCTAGGACGCTTTCCCAGCTCGAGTCAAAGTATTCCGTCTATGAGCTTTAGGGTTTAGTAGTTTAATTTGCCCTAGAGAAGTTCCGCATGTATCTAGAGCACGTTACATTCCAGCTCGAAACGGATAATTAGGCACCTAGCTGGATCCTTGGTTCGCCACATTCGTGGATCGGATAATGTGATCGCCGAATGTTTTCGGACCACGAGGTTCATCTTAGTGATCCACATGATTCCGAACGCATCCTTTCGTTACCTCCCTCTGGTGGTATCTTGTCTGATACCCCGTTGTTATTTCACGAGATTGCTAAGATTCAGAGCGAGGATTTGGTATTAGGCCCTAATAGGCCTATTCGGGATCTTAAGAATGGTCAGAACATTTCCGTCTATGTTCTGAGAAAGGGTGTCCTTTGTTGTCCTTCTCGCTCCGATAACAAGATGAAAGAGGTCATACCCTCGGTCTTGGTTCTGACGATTTTTAAATATTATCACGAAACTCCTCCAGTCGTTCATCTAGGAGTATTCAAGACTAGGTAAAAGATTAGAGAGAACTTCATCTGGAAAGGTTTTGATGGAGAAGTTCGGGAACTTGTTAAGGCATGTAAGGTCTGTGGCCTTAGCAAGCCTACAGTGAATTCGAGAGCGGGTTTGTTGACTTCCCACCAAGCTACTCGTCCCATGGAGCGGATGTATATTGATTACCTGTGCCCCCTCCCCAGGTCAAAGGGCGATGGGAATAGATTTATTCTGGTGTGTGTGTGGACGGGTTTATCCGTTTTTCTTGGCTATTTCCCACCAAACTTGCTATTGCCGAAACTACCATTAGGTGTTTGAAGTCTATATGTTCATCTTCTGGGCCGTGTCAGTTTTTGGTATCCATTAATGCTAAAGCATTTACGTCGAATTTGTTTAGAAAATTTTGTTTTAACCTTTCGATTTCCCATGTAAATACTTCCCTTATTACCCTCAGCCCTCCTACGCCGGGAGGGTAAATCGTAACCTTCGTTCTACCCTAATTGCTTTTCACTATCAGGATGTTTTGAGGTGGGATATTTCACTTTCCTGGCTCGCCTTCGCCTTGAATTCTGCTCTTCATGCATGAAGCTCACAAATTTTCTCCAATGACCCTTATGTTTTCTTTCGTACCAAATTCCGCCCTCTCCAACTTGTGGAACATTAATGAGTTGCTACCTGAAAAGATCGATCCACCTAACATTAGAGAGATTTGGAAGAGAGCCAAAAACAACCTAAAGATATCGTATGAGCAGAAATAGGTCCGTTATGATCAGGGCCGCCGACCTACCAACTTGGTTGTGGGTGACAAGATGTATATTAAAAATTTTGTTCCCTCTGGGAAAATAGCTCCTCGTTTCCGAGGCCCCTGTACGATTGTTGATTTTCTCTCTCCGGTCACCTTGCTGGTGAGTGACCCCTGTCTAAGGGAGATTTGAGAGTCCACCTTTCCCATGTTAAACCCGCTTAAGTGTCAGCCCTTTCGGGAGTTCTTCCCTTTCGTTATTATTTGAATTTGTTCTATCTTGTCGGGCTTTCCTTTCCTTTTCTTGTGGGTAGTTTAATTACCTGTGTGAATTCCTTGTGTTTTAACCTCATTTGTAGTTTTGGATTAGTTTTATTTTGTCAATACTCCTGGAATCCCCACTCCACCCCGGCCCCTCCCCTTATCATCATGCCGACGGTTGTACCCGTCTGGCCCCTTCACTGACTGATTGCCTCGTCATCTCCTCCTTCCTGACCATTTTTTGGTTAATCGACTTGGTGCTGGCTCTGTGCTTTATTTTTGCAGTTCTGGGAAGATCTTCACCTGTGCCCCAAGCTTTGTGAGAGGGCCCCCCTGCTGGAGCTGGTTCTCGGCTATCCTGGTCTCCTGGAGCTGAGTCTCATTGGCTTGTTACTGCAAATGGCCAGTGAGCGGTTTCTTGCCGCCCTGCTGTGTCGGCTTGAAACTCTGCTTAAGCCCTTCTATTTTGGTTGGTGGGTTTCCTTTCCACTTAGTTGCCGAGGCCTACCATCATGCTGATATGCTGGACGCGCTAACTAGTTTTGTCCATGTTACCTTTATTGGACCTCATCATCCATCGCTTGGCTTTGTCATCATGTTACCCTGGGAGACGTCTCATCGTGCACTCACACTTTATGGATTTCAACATCGTATCAACTTTTCTTAAATGTTTGTGTATCAACTTGTATTTTCCTTGTGTATTTAAAACGTAGAATGTGAGCCTGAGAGAAAAAATGCTCTTCCCTTCCCTTGGGAAAGGACATGCTTATATCCCCCCTTGATACGGGCTTTGGGATGGGAGATCTGTACCGTGTATTTATTAAGTCCCCTTATTATGTGCTGTTACTCATGCAGCGGTCTTCTAAGATTAATATTGTTGTATCATATGTGGTATATTGCAGGCAAACCCTCTTAGATGTTTTCTATGTTATGTGTTATTTAAGTTGGGATATCGATATCCCTGATGGATATGATTTGAGGGAGATTTATGTTTTAACTTGCGGCATTGTGCTGCGCTATTCTTTTCTCTACGACACCTGTTTGCTGCCTGCCTCCATAGCTACGTGCCGTGCCTTCCTTCCTGTCCAATCGGGGCCCTTTTCCCCTCCCTTGACGTCTGGCTCTCCTCGCCTTGTGGAGCGCTGGACGTTGACTTGTCTGGGGAGCAGGAGCAGTGAGCTGGCTGGTTGCTAGCATCAGTAAGAGTGGGCTGGTGCCGCTCGGGTCTCGAACTCATCATCGCACGTCCATGGAGGTATGGTGTTGAAAAGGGAAAGCGTTCATACTTAGCTAGGGGATGAAAAGAGGATATTATATACTTCACTGTGAAGTGTACTGTAGTACCTTTTAAAATACTTGTAGGGGTTTTGAAATGAGTTGTCACCTTCTTGGTTTCTTAAATGATAATGTAATTTGTAGTATGGCTTACCTACTGTTCAACTGGCCGTTGGCGGAGTAGGTTTTATCACCCTGCAATTTTACAGAGTTGCAGTGTGATGGCATTCTGGTTTTAAAGAGTATTAATATCAAACAACAACCCTATCTGTTGAATAAATGCCACAAGGTGATATGTCTGGCTAGGCCCAGTCCTTATACTGTAAAAACTCCAGTACTATTCTGGAATTATCCAAGTCATTTGATTGAAATTTTGCATGGGTTTGGGCCTTTGTTTTTGGCCAAGGTTCCTGATCTCGTTAATATTCACGGGATTGTAGATTATGTTACAAATCAAACTCAAGTAGGGATGTCTTACGTACGTGTTATAAACTTTTTCCAGAATCAACTGGTGCTAGATGATGTTATGAAGATATTAGAGGCGCATCTCAATTGTTGAAATTTACTTTCACAAACTGTATTGTAAAATTTTAATGCTGGTTTTCCTTGGGCACAACCCCTGGAATTATGTATTATCTTTACAGCCGAAGGCTGTCTTAAAGTCTTGTAAAATTTATGTTCTTTCCTTCAACATTGTACATTGTATTAAGAAAAGGGAAACCGAAGAAGAGAACAAGAATGTAAATAAATATGTTATTCCCTTTAATTTTCTGCACTCACTGACCAGGTCTACGGCCATACGCTTTTCTTCCTCCTCCATCCGTGTAGCAGGGTATAAGTTAGTACCAGCTAGTACATGTTAGACCTACATCTCAGCTAAGTACTCAGGCTTGCTCTCATAGGAAATACCAGTCGGTGTGTTACAGAAGACAGCTTGAACTTAAGATAGTTGGTTTACTACGCTCTTGAATAAATGGGGTGACCAGACATCCTCTTTATCCGGAGATGTCCTCCTTTTTAGACCATTGTCTGGGGTCTGGGTGGATTATTTAAGAAAAACGAAATGTCCTCCTTTTTAGTGAATCTGCTTCTTTTGGGGTAATCTGTTTTACTACTTCGCTCCTACAAGTATTCTTCATTATGTGATGGCATCATCGATATCCTATTGATGTATAGAAATGTGATTATGGAGACATTGTATTCGATTATTTTATACATGCCTTGCATTGTGTTAATAAATGCTACTTGCCACTCTGTATACTGCATGCTTCTCTCTCAGTAATACCCCGTCAGAACACTGCTATGTTAATGTGTGACAACTGGCAATGTGACAAGCGATAGGAGATAACTGGGTTTTGAAGGAAGCCTGCTTTAAATGGATGGTGGTGAAGAGTGATATTGATTATTGTGGTGTTGAAGAAATGTGCTCTGTACTTGCAAGCTAATTCTAAATTATTTCAAACTGATGATGTCAAATATTTTGATCAGTTCAATAATTTCTCAAACAATTCCTGAATAAGAATAGGAATGACCCTGAATCTAACAAGTTACCCTGTAGTCAGAAATGGGCAAAGTATTTCAAATGAAGTAAGTCAGTTGATTGTAGTTCAGAGTTATTAAAACTTGCAGAATTTTTTTTCTATACCAGGGCACAATGCAAACATAGAAACACTATTTTTAATAATCCCAATACAATAAACTGGTAATAGGAACCATTTCAAATTAGAATCTGTGAAAATCCTTTTTATGATTCAATATCTAAAGGAACTTGTATTTGTATCTTTTTATATGCTAGACACGCCAAAACTCCTGAGGGCAACTGAATCTTTAAAAAAATTACCAGCAAGGTGTGTAAATTAGTTTCATTGTTTACTTTTTATTTACAAAACTGCAGCCCCAAAGGACTCAATATACCCACATTACAATAATAATTAGCATTACAATATTAAAATACAGTATAATAATATGATATAAAATTTGAAACAGTGCCTCGAGGGTGGATTCAAATGGTGATTCAGAATTTGACAACTCTTCTTTAGTACTATGATGACTATCTCAACACGTTCAGAAGTTGGAATATTATATATTTTTTAAATTAAATAAACGAGGTATATCACCCCGTGCTCCTATCAGTAGACCTACTGTATTACATCAATGAATTTGAGCTTATACCTGTCTTTGAAATAATTTATGGTAGATTCATAGATAGCTTTCTTTTCTTTATCCACCTCCTCAGCTTATTGAAGACCAACCTCGAATCGGACAGAAAGGTCAATTATTATGCCATGCCTAGAGGCATTAGAATATGAAATAATATCAGCATGAGTTGAGGAAACGCATGAGATTTCTTCGTGCACTTGTTACCCTTTTTGTCACAAAGCTGTAGCGATCTTAGATCTCACCATGTGATGGTGTGAATTACAGAATCCTAAGACATGTCCAAGTGATTCATTCTCAGTGCAGTGACTGCATTGGGTATTGTCTAAGGATCTGCCTGGATTTGTCCAGACAACTGCCACATTTGCATTCATTTTAAGGCAGGTGATACATTCAGGTGTGGATAATCCACCTTCATTAGAAATCAACTTGTTCGAGTCATACATCTGCAAAGACTTCAACACACCTACCTCGTCCAGGTAATGTCATCCAAGTTTCTAATTTGTGAGCTCTTAGGTCTTTATGAAGCTTCTTAACTGATGTTTTCAAAAAAAAAACTCAGGTTGAGGAAGAGTAAGATGTTTACACGAAGCTTGGAGTTCTTCCTGAAGTGGGCGTAGGACATTGCATTATCTGCATTAATTAAGGAGATACATATGTTACAGTGTTGTATAAACGGCTTCCCTTGTAGCTCAAACTGGTAATCCCAGGCTTCTCACATTCTTGTTGAAATATAGCATACTATTGGGAGCATCAGCAGGTAAAAATAACATTTCTTCGACAGAGCTTCAAATTGATTTATCAACGTCCTCCAAGAACAGTTGTGAAAGTTGATATAAGAGCACCATTTGCAAGGAAAATGGATAAATGGAAATGGATACATTTTGTTTGTGAAAACTAGAGTATATATATCTAAATTCAGACTCTCAATGGAAGATTTTGTGTCCTCTTTTTTCCAACATAGTCCTCAATTTTAAATATTACACCACCTACCAATTCCAGATCGGTCAACTGGCTAAAAACAGCCAGGAGCTGAATCCAGGCCTCGTAGACTAGAGAACAAAGTGTAAAAGGCATGTCTCCAATGCAGAGAGACAATAGCGTAGAGCTGAAGTCAATTTAAATGAATGAGATTTATTAATATAAACTAGAGTGAAAAGGTTTGAATATAAGCATAAAACAAATAAATGGGGATTACAGCGAGTCAAATACTTACATACATGGCTTTTAAAGATACTCCAGTCACAATCAAATCACTTGACTTATCAATCTGAATCTTATAGAATCTTACATTGTCGCAACATAGGTGTGATACTATTATTTTCATTTATTTCCAGACAGTGGCAATTAAAACGAGATCCAAAATATTTCTCTCTTAAGTACTATTTGCAATCATGAGGTGAAAGAAACAGCTTTCACACAATAACATTATCACGGCTCCCCAGACAAAGTCCTTTTTTCTTTAAAAAAATAATAAAATTAAAAAAAAGAAAAAAGAAAAAAGAAACATGGCTCCCAACAATCTCCATAGAGACTGCATCCCCAAAAATCAAAGACGCCAGTGAACTAAGGCTGGCAGAAAAGTAAACAAATATGGAACACAAGGAGGTAAGAAAAGGAGATGCCATAGTGACGGAAATAAATAAACATGAGTCATAAAGCAAGTAAAATGAGAGCAAAATTCCGAAATAAACACATTAATCAGCTGAGGAAGCTGGAAACAATAATGAGATAAAATAATAATGACAAAAGCAAAAATCCATAAGATACTGAAAAGTAACACAGGTCCGATAACCACTGCATATCCACACACACTCAGAGACCAAACATGCAAAGTAGAGTGAATAAAAACATATAATATCAAGACACGTTATGACAAGAATCGTAACAGCATATCAGTCAACGACTCATGAGCTTGACCTGAGAACACAGGTAAGATACCTGGGTCACCGCAAAGAGGCCTGGCTCACCAAGTCAACACACATAACATAAATAACATACACGCCGCCATATCGCACACACTAAGGTGAACATGAATCGTACAGTATCACCATTAAACCATAATGCAGAACATAAGCTCAGGCCAGACATTGAAATCGTAGAGAAATAAAAGATCTCCAGTTAAAAACCACTAACAAACTCATCACACACACACGTATGATCAGATCGGTGCTACCTTTCACTCCATGTAGGAATGATTACATAACAAGCAGACATGAAGAGAAAGGAAAGACAATGAAATAAGTCTGCAGCAAAATTATAAAAGAATAATACACTAAATAGGGGTCTGTCAGAAACCAAACTAGCATAACTATGGCAAGCCAAGAAAGGATAAGTAGGACAAAAACCTTGAGATTGGAGAAGTCATATTCACTGACACTAAATAGTCATATTCATTGACTCTAAACATAGAGAACCATACAAGATGAAGTTTGAATCTTTTTTGTAGAACCATTTATATGAGATGAAACCCATCTCATAAACCAACGTCTCCATCTTTTCTTTTAAAGCTATTATTGTCCGACGACCAGAGATAACACGAATCAAAGATAAGCTAGCAAAAATGCTTTGGCAATCCTCCGTTATATGAGGTGCCATCTGTCTAATCAGGACGAACTACACATCAAGTAAGGCAGAGAGAACACTAAGCAGCCATAACAGACTGATCTACGACATCATAAAGAATGTGATATCTTGTAAAGTAGAAAAGTAAGATATGAAGGTAGAGGAGTGGCTCAATACACCGGCAGAAAAAAATATCCAAACACCAAGAAGGGGTTGTGCTGGATTAACGAACGTTGGTAGGCATGTTTATACATCTGAAAGATGACGTTGATTCAAATTTCCCACAAATCGCATTAGCATGGCGCTAGTAACAGCCCCATGACACTGCACAACAGGTTCGCTTCATATATGGGCTGTACTGTGGGAGAGTGTTAGTTACGTGTGAGATTGGACGGAGCGACTGTGAGTAGGTCAAGAATGTCTTTACAACAAGGAAGAGGCCAATATCAACAGCTCACTGCGGTTGAACAAGGCCGTATAATAGGGTACGTAAAGGTGGATTTTCCTTCCGCGCTATTGTAGAACGATTTGGCAGGAATGTCTACACTGTGCATGTGTGCTGGCAGCAGTGGTCATGAGAAGACCGGGCTCCGGACGTCCCCGTGGCACCACTGAGTGGGAGGACCACGGTATTCAGCGTATGGCTGTGGTGCAGCAGACTGTGTCTGCAGCAGCAATTTGAGTGGCAGTCAGCACCACAGTGACGCAACAAACTGTTCGAGATCAGTTCTTGAAGGACAGCTCTAAGGTTCCACTTACCCCAAACCACTGCCGTCTGCAACTTCAATTGTGTCACACGAGAGCTCATTGGAGGATGGAGTGGAGATCCGTTGTGTTTCCCGATGAAAGCCTGTTCTACCTTGGTGCCAGTGATGGCCGTGTGTTGGTTACAAGGAGGTCAGGTGAGCGCCTGCATTCTGCCTGTCTGTGGTGTTGACACACTAGACCTACACCGGGAGTTCTAGTCTGGGGAGCAATTTCCTATGACAACAGGAGCACACTCGTGGTTATTCCATGCACCCTGACTGCAGATATGTACATCTGTCTTGTGATTCGACCTGTTGTGCTGTCATTCATAAACAGTATTCTCGGGGGGTATTTTCCAACAGGATAATGCACGCCCCCATGCCACTGTTGTAACTCAACATGTTCTACAGAGTGACGACAGGTTGCCTTGGCCTCCTTGATCCCCCCACACTGTCCCCAGTCAAGCACGTATGAGACACATTGGACGAAAACTCCAGCGTCATATACAACTAGCATTAACTGTCCATGTATTGAACGACCAAGTGCAACAGGCATGGAATTCCATCCCACAAGCTGACATCTGGCACCTGTATGACACAATGCATGCACATTTGCAAGACTGTGTTCAACAGTCAGACGATTATACTGGTTATTAATGGACCAGCATGGCACATTTGTAATGGCTTTTCTCATGCAAATATTAACCTGTAGTCTTGTAACTTTAATCAATTAAATATGTTACCTCAACAAATATATTGTCAAAATTTCCGTATTCTACATTCCTTATTTCATGATGTCTGGATATTCCTTTTTCACCAGTGTAGTTTCATCCTCTTCTTATTTTATCTATTTGCATCTTTCACCCTATGAATAACTATGTCCAAGCTGCATATTAGATCAGAAAGCACACCACATACTGAGGAGCTAATACATTGTCAAGAAAATGGGTAACTTCATTTTTAAAACAAGAAACGGAGTTGCCTCCATAAAGAAAGACACATAAGAAAACTATTTGTGCATTGTAAGGAGCATGAGAAGAGGTTGATGGCTCAAAACGATTCAGGAACATGAAGAATACTTTAGGCATGATGTAGGCTTTTTGGGCTTAGGCCGTGTAGAGAAATTAAGGTGAAATTCTTTATGTTCCACAGAGAACTATGCTCCGCATCTTCAGATGAAAATCTCGAATGTTCACGAAGAGGACTTCTCCACGAATGAAAGTTTGAATTTAGACGTATGTGGTACAGCGCCAGCATTGACGCAAGTGTAATAGACTAATATAACTTTGAAACAATATTCTCTAAGCAATTTGTATATAATGGGAGTATCAATTATTATTATTATTATTATTATTATTATTATTATTATTATTATTATTATTATTATTATTATTATTATTATTATTACTACTACTACTACCAAATACAGTAGAGACAATAGGCGACACTTCCAGATTTAGCCTTGTTAAAATGGGAGACAATTCGCAAGTGGCACTCCTAGTGGTGTGACCTGAAAATTTGTGCTAAATTCAAATATCAATGGAAATGTATATACAGAAGTGGATAAATAAATTACATCTAGAAAGAAAGTGTTGCTAAAATATTAACTTCAAAGTTGCTAAAGCAATTCTGGATACATGAATGAAGAATTATTTAACAGGTTAATATTTAAAGACTGAAATTAGACATGTAGACTAATAATCAAGCTGTGAAATGGACTGCTGTTAAAGGGCTTGATCTTTCATTTATGCATTACTTTTTTAGCTTTAGCATACCTGCCTGAACTTTCACAGCTAGATTTGTCTTTTTTTCTCATTTAAAAGCATTGTACATCACATTAGGACACTTGTCAATAAAAAATATCAGCACATTCCTTACACACATGATTCAATGAATTTACATTTAAGAGCTGGGAAATTTTCCTTTTAACTTGAAGCCTACTAACAGAAAGAAAATCTATAAATTTAGCTGCAAAAACATTCAAAATTTCCCTATAAGCAATACTTGCCATTACATTAGGGTAAAGAAAATTTGCATCATCATCACATTTCTTAAATCCCCGTATTTTCTTCAGTGCTTGACAACACATTATGGCATTCCAAATGGGGTAACTTGGAACACAACCAGCCACACACATATGCATATGCATTTTCCTGAATTAAATCAAAACCCACAGATCACACCTATAACAACACATCGGTATTGAAGGTTAACTGCTGCACTAATGCAATAAAATAAGCTTATTATATTTTAAGCCAGTTAAAATATGGGTCACGCAGGTCAGAAGTTTAGGAAGTAGGCCTCCTATAAAAATATCTTTGTAACTGGAAGAATATATATTCAAACAAGGTATTAACTTACATTTTCTTGTCACGAGGGAAACAGAAGAAAGACCGCGAATCCTTCTGCACTTCATAGTTATTGCAGCCAAATGCAGCACATATCTTTCCTCTGATATTGACAGGAGATATATGTCAACTTAATGCCATCACATAAATAACCCCAAAACCTTCACAAACAAATACACGTGCTCATATGACAGAATCAGTAACTTTCAGGTCACTCTGCTGTCCCTCGATATCTCGCTGAGTGTCTCATATTGTATCTACTGTATTTGCTACTACTACTACTACTGCTGCTGCTACTACCACTACTGCTACTACTTGTGAAGTGTGACTCATCTTAGTATTATTTATGTAGTTATATATGGACGATCATATTATTTGTGAGGTTATGTCATGAAACATCAGCTGTATGTATGTTAATATGAGTTTATTCAATGTAAGAACATGTGATTAATAGTATATAATTTATTATTACCAGTATATATGCAATATTGTGCAACACACTGTAATAAGTCCAGAACAATGCAATGTGCGACTGGAAAGTTATAGAAAAATCCATTCAATGTAAATAGGCCATTGGAGACTCTCGAATTTACAAGAAAACATGTTATGTCATATTCTTCTAGAAGCCTGGCCATGCAACGTATATAAAGAGGCAGTCTTGGGAGTAGAGTTGAGTTGTTTTTATGAGACTTGTGTGGAAGTCGTGTTAGCCGAGTGTTGAAGTCAAGTATGTGAATTTAGTAGAGTTGGTAGTTGACATGCAACTAATGCAGTCTTATTCTTTGTAGTAATGTTTTGTTTCAAGATGGCATTTCATTATTATGTGTATGTAGAAGATGTAAATATAATTTGTGAATGAAATAGTGTACTCAACCGACAGCAGTTTGTATGTGTCTTTGTGAATACATCAGCTTTCAAAGCAGACACCATCAGAATCAATCTAGGAAGTGGTCATGTAACATGTGTACACACATTATGAAAGCATGACACTGACACAAGCCTGGAATTAAACATCTGGTGATGAGAAACGTATAAATTTGGAAAACACAAAAATAAAATAACAATAGTGAAGGGACGTAAATCCTTAATGGCTGGCAACCACTTATTACTTAACTAGCTGATGTACCCGTGCTTCGCTACGGAATTCTACATTGTATACAAAACTGTAGGTTAGGTAGAGTACACATTGTAAGCAAGACTGTATTAAATTGCATAGCTCTTAACGTTACCCTGGAAACGTGATAGAGAAATTGCCAAACGTCTTTTCTCATATGAAGACTGCAATGGGGAATTTTCATTGTAATGGTAGGCCCGCTCGCCTACCATCAGTCACAATCAGGTTGGGGAATTGCATTATAATGGCAGACACTCACTCTCCACCTGCCTTTTTACATCCTCAGAAAGACTGTCTTAGTGGTTTTCCCCAAGTGAAATGAACATAGGTCATTACATGACGTCTGTAGGAATGGTGCGAATAAAAGCAACGATTTCACATGAAATACTCAATCAAATTAAAAACCACACATTTTCTCACTTTTAACAAACAGTACTACGCTGCCGATCTAACAGTCCAAAGTTCCAGAGCTGGAATGACCAGGCCGCAGACAGCCGTAATCCGTGAACACTCTTAGTCTTTTTTCGGATGGGGAGAGGGGTCTAATAGTGGAGAGTTCTAGGGCAAAAACTATGCCTTTTGCTAATCTGTTTCCTAGGAGTACCCGATGAGTTGGAAAATCTCAATTCACTACACTGGCAGCGGAAAAATCTATCTGACTTGAAGGCAATTTTTTCCTCCAAGCCAGAGAAGAAACCCCGCTCTTCACTGCTAATTTTGAATAAAATGAATGTAGAATTTAATAAAAGTGAAGAGAAAGAAGCTCTTTTTAAAAAATGGCTCTTTTCAGAGTTGAATTTTGAGTTATTTAGTGAATTGTGGTGCTATAATTTGGAATATGCCTAAATTGAACATATAAACCAGGCCATACTACTACTAATACTACTAGTGCTACTACTAAGTGAGCCTCTGCCTTAAGAGTGCACACTGCAGATTCAAAACAGCGCGTCAGAGTAGGGATCGAATGGCTGGAATACTATGATGAACCAGTGAGTTACGTACCAGCAGTATGGTATCAGAAAATGTTTGAACCAAAGGAATGACATGCCAAAGAAGAAAGTTTTCTAACTCCCCAGCTATTTCCCGCCAATATTCAGTCAGGCTGTTATACTCGGTACGCAGCAGTAATCCCATCTATCGGAGTTGAGCGGCAGCATAAGAGACAAAGAACATCACCACAAACAATGGTCAATGTAATGTTATTGTTAATCAATGTTATGCGCTTTCAATATTGTAGGCCTTCATATTTAGTTTACTTCCGACTCTGAAATACCACACTTATCATAGTCAGTATGATATATAAGTAATAATAATAATAACGTAAATGTTTCCACCTTTTCAATACAATATATTCACAAAATTACAAAATTATACGGTACTAGTTTCGACCCATCTAGGGGTCATCATCAGCCGTATTAGAGCAAAGATCATTTGTGGCGAAATCCTAAGACAATATTATTTTAAAGAATAACAAGTGAAATGAGATGTTATGGTAATAGTTAATAATACAAGGAATATACATACTAAGAGGTTTTTAACAAAGAATAAAGTATAAATGGGGTGTTGTAAAAATTATAATCATGGAAATCAGTAAGTTCTTGTATTGAAATGAAATATGGCTTAGGAAGAGGGCTTAAGGTGGGGCTGAAGGGTGCGGGAGAAAGTGTAATTGTCTTGGAAAAGTACCTTTGATTAAATTTAGGATTGAGTTTAGGTTGGCTGCATTATTGTTTCTGAGGAAAGTGATAAATAGATCGAAGAGTATGTTGGGTTTCTCTGAGATTTCATTGAGATTGTGACTGGCATTAAAGTATTGGTCTAGGTGTATGTAGTAATTTTCCATTATGTTCAGTAAAGGGCCCTTGTTTGCTAATACGAGGATGTCCATGTCTTGTTCAATATTGGTGAAATTATGGTTATAATCTTGCATGTGTTGGCCGATGGCTGAAAACTTGTATTTTATTGCGTTAGTGTGCTCGTGGTATCTGATAATGAAGTTTCTCCCGGTTTGCCCGATGTAGGTTTTTTTACAGGTGGTACATTTGATCCTATAAACTCCTGATTTTAAAAAACTGCTGGTCTTGTTGATGTGTGAAGTATTGTATAAAACATTCATGTTCTTATTGTTGGTTTTGAAGGCTATTTTAACGCCTTGTTTCTTAAAGATGTTGGTTAACTTGTAGATATCATTGTTGAACGTGAAGGTGGAAAATGTTAGAGGTTTGGTTATTTCTTTTTTGAGGGTAGTTTTTGGGCGATGTTTGTGTTTATTGATTATCCTTTCTATAAAATGATTGCTGAAACCGTTGAATTTTGCGATTCCGCGGATTGTGTTGAGTTCGTTTTTTAGATCTTTATTGGACATAGGTATGCTGAAGGCTCGGTGAACTAGGCTGTTGTATGTGGCTCGTTTGTGGGACTGGGGGTGCACTGAATCTTGGCGAATGGTGGAGGCTGTTTGAGTGGGTTTTCTGAAAATTTTATAACTGAAAGAATCTGAGTTTCTAGTGATGGTTAAATCTAGAAAGTTGATTTTTTGATTTGATTCAGATTCTAGTGTGAATTTGATATGAGGATCAATATTGTTGAGTCTTAAGAGGGTGGTGGGTGCGTTAATTGATTTCTCATTCATGATTACAAAGACATCGTCGACATATCTGGCCCAAAAGAGAATGTTTTCGAATTCGTTGTCAATTTTGGTGTATTCGAGGAAGTCCAGGTATATTTCTGCTAAGATACCTGAGGCCGGTGACCCCATTGCCAAACCATTTTGTTGATATATGACATTGTCAAAAGTGAAGAATTTATTTCGATGATAAGTTTTAATATTGTGATAAAGTCTTGTATCTCTAGTTTGCTTAAGTGGCTGTTTTTGTTTAAATTGTTTATAATTATCGGAATTAATTTTGATACTTGTATGATTATAATTTTTACAACACCCCATTTATACTTTATTCTTTGTTTAAAAACCTCTTAGTATGTATATTCCTTGTATTATTAACTATTACCATAACATCTCATTTCACTTGTTATTCTTTAAAATAATATTGTCTTAGGATTTCGCCACAAATGATCTTTGCTCCAATACGGCTGATGATGACCCCTAGATGGGTCGAAACTAGTACCGTATAATTTTGTAATTTTGTGAATATATTGTATTGAAAAGGTGGAAACATTTACGTTATTATTATTATTACTTATATATTATTCTCAGTTCAATACGGACCAAAAACATGAAATTCATAACCATCAATAGTCAGTATGGTAAAATTGAATAAAACCTAAATGGTCGTAAATGGTATTCTCTATAACTTTTGTAATATAATTTGTGAATGAAATAGTGTACTCAACCGACAGCATTTTGTATGTGTCTTTGTAAATACATCAGCATTCAAAGCGGTCACCATCAGAATCAGTCTAGTCTTTTTTCGGAGTGGGGGGGGACCTAATAGTGGAGAGTTCTAGGGCAAAAACTATGCCTTTTGCTAATCTGTTTCCTAGGAGTACCCGATGAGTTGGAAAATCTCAATTTACTACACTGGTGGCGGAAAAATCTATCTGACTTGGAGGCAATTTTTTCCTCCAAGCCAGAGGATAGGACCAATAACATAGGTATTTAAAAATAAAATTTTAGGTGCCTTCCCCTAAACTACAATTTTATACAGGGCGAATAAAATTGGTTTTAATTTAAACTGTAGTTTCTTATTCCCCGACTCTATATACTGACTTTCATTAAATTCTGTTGACCCATTTTCTCGTGGCTCGGCATTGATATGGACTTGGCAACATAAATACAAATTCATGAATATCTGTGTTATCAAAGCTGGCACGGTAACAATGTATGCCATAAATTATCAGAAATTTAATTCCATATAACTTTATTTATGTAGTATTATCGATAGGACCACTAATAATATAAATATTTGAGAATTCAATTTTAGGATTTCCCCTAAAGTACCATTTCACTCAGCGTGAGTAAAATGATTTATAGCCTAGATTGTAGTGGCTCATCCCTTGACTTCATATACCGATTTTCATTAAATTCTCTTACGCCGTTTTCTCGTGATGTGTGTACATACATACAGACAGATAGACAGAAATTATGGAACAGTAAAAAGTGCATTTCCTTGTTACTTTGGACATGACCGATACAGAAATGCTGTTTTTTTTTTTTTTTCAAATTCTGAGCAATGTACAGACAAAATTCTTATTTTATAGATATAGATTGATAGCCAGTGTCCCTGTTGAAATTGTTAGGATTTCTACATATTTTCACAGCTTCCTGTATAATCCTGGACCTGTAGTGTCTAGTGTGGGTAAGAGCTCGAGCATCTTGGAACACGACATCATGACCCGACGATAGGGTGTGCTGAGCTACTGCTGATTTGTCTGGCTGGTTGATACGAATATTTCATTCATGTTCCTTGATATGAGTACTAATGGACCGGCATGTTTGGCCAATGTGTACCATGTTACAAGTACAGGAAATTTCGTATACCCCAGGATGTAAAAGTGGGGACAATTTGTCCTTGGTTTTACCTAGACTGTGAGCAATTTTAGTGACAGTTTTTATATTGCGTTTGCGGAGGACCTTGGCAATTCGATTTGTGATGTTGTCAATGTAAGGCAAGTGGACAGTTCCCTCCACTTCTTCTTTCTGTGAGCTTTGCATGGTCATCACCCTCCTAGACTGATTCTGATGGTGCTGTCAGCTGCCGCTTCGAATGCTAACACTGTACTGCGTACGGTGAGCCATCTTGTGAGGAATGAAAAACAAAAAACCACTTACACTTCTATTACTAATGTCTAAATTCAAACTTCCATTCTTGGAGAAGTCTTCCTTGTGAACAGTCAAGATTTTCTTAGGAAGTCGCGGAGCAAAGTTCTCTGCGAAATGCAAACAATTTCACCTTGTTTTCTTGACACGGCGTAAGCCGAAAAATCCTATATCATGTTTACCAGGTGTATGCATAAGTTTTTGCTGGTTTTTGGTAAAGACAACACGTAATTTTCAAGGGAAATTCATTTTTTGTTTATTCAAAATATTGGCCATCGGCTTCTACGCACTTTGCCCATCTTTCGGGTAAGTTATGTATACCATGCCAGAAGAACTGATTGTCTTTTGCAGCAAACAATTCATCGAGCCATTTTACAACTTGGTCAAAATTGCTGAAGGGCTGCTCTGCGAGCGCGTGCCCCACTGATGCGAAGAGGTGATAGTCAGGTGGCACCAGGTCGGGGGAGTGTGGTGAGTGCAGAAGGATGTCCCATCCAAGCGATTTCAAGGTGTCTTTCACTGGTTTTGCCATGTGAGACAGCGCATTGTCGTGTAACAGAATCACTTCGCCATGTCTTCTGGTCCATTCTGGTCGCCTTTCAATCCATGTGTGATTTAAATTAATCATTTGTTGGCGATAGCACTGTGCATTAATGGTTTTGTCGGGATTCAAGAGCTCACGAAACACAATACCACTCTGGTCCCAACAGACACAAAGCATTGTCTTCTTGCTGAAGTGATTCGTCGAAAACATGTCTCACATGTTCTAATCAATGGAGCGTGGTCACCATATGTTTCTACCAGCAAATGATGACCTTCCACAGCCTTCTTTTGATTAAATAAGGAAAGCAACATGTGCCGCAAATGTTCTTTTTCAGGCACAAACATTGACATGATCACTGAACGATATAACACAGATGCTAGTGTTTGGCGGACTCAACTTATGTGTGTTGGTAGGTTAATGTCAGACGAACAAACTGATGTATGCTGCATACTGTTCACCGGTGTCATCTCTTAGTGAAACTGGAAAAGACTTATGCATACACCAGGTATAAGTATGGGCCGTGAAAGCATCAATGGTAACATGAAGAATACTCATTTACTTACTTATTTAATAGGTACTTTTGTTCAAATGAACATAAATTACAATATAAAACTTAAGGATAGCAATTAACTCTAAGTATATCCTCAGTGATGTAGAAAATGTACATAAGGAGGGTCCGTCTATCAGGTAAAACTCGTGTCTCAATTATTGTACATAAACGAGTGTTGACTGACGACTCCACTAACACAGCAAATGGCTCCTTCAGCAAGAACAGGAGCAGTCCTCGGGTACAGGGTAAGGGACCTTGAGCCATCGACACCGATACTTCTTGCGATACTTCCTGTCGGCAGACAGCCAAGACATGGTGACTAGGGCATTCTTACGTAATCTGCAAAAATAGAAAAGAATAATTAAAATTAATTTTTGTCTCTACAGCCAACATCGGTTATAACGACACAGAAGGGATCACCAATCAACAGTTGTTATAGGCGATAGTTGCACAAACCGTTTGTTTTGTTTTTTATTTGCTAAAAATGTCATGTCTGTAAGTTTTGGGCTGCACACTTACATGGTTACTTAACAGAATTAAGCTAAAACTTTAAAAAGTACCGGCAACAGAAATAAGTACTGGCTCTGTTTGTGCAGCAAATCTGAGATAGTTTGTGATTTGTACAAGAGCGCATGCACAGATTAGAAGCAGTTGGGAATGGTTTCCGATTCTCTCCTGCGCCAACGGCCATGTAGTGATAAATATTGCTGTTAGATGTCAACATCAGTCCAAATTAATTTCTACTGGATTTCATTGATTGATTGATTGATTGATTGATTGATTGATTGATTGATTGATTGATTGATTGATTGATTGATTGATTGATTGATTGATTCTACAGAACTTAATATTTTCTCATAAATGCATCGCTCATTTGTACCGAAAAGCAGGAACAATTACATGCAACATGCAAGTTACGAATAAATCAACTAATTTTGAATTCTACATAATGTAATTTCTAAGAATTTTTACACGATGGTATTAATAGCTCAATCGGTGACAATAATACGATGCAAGGATGAATGAATATTAATTTATAATACAATTATTTTCATTCTTCGGCCTTGCTCCATTCAGATTAGGCCTAATATCATCAAATAAATCTAGATTGTCTTCATCAGTTTGAAGATTCACTGGAGTCACTCATAAAACTAGACATCTGAAAATATACAAGTTTTTATATCATCAGCAATCTGTTATATTCATGATTAGTTACCACCCTGTCACTAAGCACTGACTAACAGATCATTAAAATTTATCTAGTTTATCTACAATATCTAGACTTAATTACATTGACAGTTAACATGTGTTTTTCATGATATTGATTTTGTACCTCCCCTGCGAACCATGTGACCTTGCCACAGTGAGGAGACTTGCACGTCCCAATGAAGCAGATAGCTGAGCCGCAGGTGCAACCATATTGGATGAGTATCTATTGAGAGACCAGACTAACGAATGGTTCATCGAAAGGGGAGTAGCAGCCTTTTGGTAGGTGCAAGGGTGGCAGTCTAGATGATTGAATAATGTGGCCTTGTAATAATACTCAACATGACTTAACTGTGTTTATACTGCTACATGGCTGAAAGCAATGGGGGAAACTACAGCCATAAATAACTCCCGAGGACATGTAGCTCTCTCTGTATGAATGATATACTAACGATGGCTTCCTCCCAGGTAAAATGTTCTGGAGGTAAATTAGTCTCCCATTCGGATCTCCGGGTGAGGACTACACGTGAAGGTCGATCATCAGGAAGATGGATACTGACATTCTGTGAGTCGGAGCGTGGAATGTTAGAAGTTTGAATCATTGTGGTAGGTTAGAGAATCTGAAAAGGGAGATGGATAGACTAAAGTTAAATGTAGTTTGTATAAGTGAAGTATGTTTACAGGAAGAACAGGATTTTTGGTCAGGAGAGTACAGAATTATCAACACAAAATCATTCAGGGGAAATGCAGCAGATGGTTTAATAATGAATAAGAAAATAGGGCAGAAGATAAGCTACTATGAACGGCATAGTGAAAGGAATATTGTTGTCAAGACAGACACAAAACCAATGCCCACTACAATAGTTCCGTGGATGATGAAGAAATCGAATGACTGTATTAAGAGGTAGAAGATTTAATACAGTATGTAAATGGTGACGAGAATCTAATTCTGATGGAAGACTGGAATGCAGTGGTAGGCCAAAGAAGATAAAGTAATACAATAGGAGAATTCAGATTGGGAGAAAGGAATGAAAGAGGAAGTCGGCTGGTGGAATTCTGCACTGAACATAATTTAATCCTTGCTAATACTTGGTTCAAACACCACAAACAATGGCTGTTTGTGTGGATGAGACCTGAAGACACTGGAAGGTATGAAATAGACATCATTATGATTAGGCAGAGATTCAGAAACCAGGTGTTGGATTGCAAGACATTCCCAGGAGCAGATGTGGACTATGACCACAACCTGTTGGTCATGAAATGCAACCTCAAGTTGAAGAAATTGAAGAAAGGAAGGAATGCAAGGAGATGGGATCTAGACGTGTTGAAAAAAAAAGCAAGTGTGAAGTATTGTTTCAAGGAACATGTTGCACAAGGACTAAATGAAAAGGCTGAAGGAAACACAGTAGAGGAAGAGTGGATAGTCATGAAATACGAGGTCAGTAGGGCTTCTGAAGGAAGGTTAGGAAGGAAAGACCAACGAAGAATCAGTGGATAATTCAGGAGATACTAGACCTGATTGATGAATGACAAAAATACAAGAATGCAAGAAATGAAGAGGGCAGAAAATAATACAGGTGATTTAAGAATGAAGTGGACAGGGAGTGCATGATAGCTAAGGAAGACTGACTGAAGGAGAAGTGCAAGGATGTTGAAGGTTGTATGGTCCTGGGAAAGGTAGATGCTGCATACAGGAAAATCAAGGAGACCTCTGGAGGAAGGAAATCTAGGTGTATGAATAGTAAGAGCTCAGATGGAAAACCACTTCTAGGCAGTAGCGTAGCCAAGATTTCAGTTTAGGGGGGCCCATACATCCAGAATTTTATTTTGATAGGTGTCCAAACTTCCATAGTTTAGCTGGTGTACAATACCGAAAAAGGAACCGAGTGTCCTTGGATCCAAGTAAGAGTGGTGGATTCGTGTGGATTCTGGAAGCTAATAGTAATTTTCTTCTTCTTCTTCTTCTTCTACTCTCCCCCCCCCACCACGCTTTTCCCACATCTGTGGGGTCGTGGGTGCTAACTGTGTCGCACATGTGGATTTGGCCCTGTTTTACAGCCGGATGTCCTTCCCGACGCCAACCCTATATAGAGGAATGTAATCAGTGTTGTGTGTTTCTTTGGTGGTTGGTGGTGTAGTATGTTGTCTGAATATGAATATGTTGGGACAAACACCTAGTCCCCAGCCAGAAGAATTAATCAGACGCGATTAAAATCCCCGACCCAACCGGGAATCGAACCCGGGACCGTCTTAACCGAAGGCCTCAACACTGATCATTCGGCCAATGAGTTGGACTCAGTAAGCTAATATTAATGTACATTATATATAAAATGCTCAATAAAAGTACATTCGTTAAAACTCCTGGGGTGTCTGGACTTCTTGGGCGACAACCCCCCGTCCCCCCCAACCCGTCCCCCAGCTACCTCTGTTACTCCCATCCCAACATAACTGCAGCATTTCATACATTCCGAGTACAAGTGAAATGAATGCAAGAATAAACAATTTGAGTAAGGATACAATATTCTGGTTTAGAATAAATACGGCAATGTTACTATAATAATGGCCATGTGATAAGCAATAAAGAAGTGACATTTTATACAAATAATGCGGCAAAGATATACACACACACGCGTCGAATACAGGTTTCTCGTCCTTCTTGTCCATGGCTAGATGATGAAGGCAAGAGAATGATGGCCCACCGTGACTCGTTATTTCGACATTATAAACAAACCCTAGGTGACACAGACTTCGAATCTTACCGCATCTTAAGAAATCGCACAAAGCAGTTAATCAGAAATTTTAAAAAATGTATATATTTTCGGAATTTAGCTAACAACTTAAATTCTAATCGCACACGGGACCAGCTTAGAGCTCTGGGAATAGGAAAACATCAACAGAGACAGACAACTCCTGACATTCCACTTGACAAACTGAACGATTACTTTAGTAGAATAAATATTCATCCTACCCCAATTAACTGCAACGACTCACCGCCCTCCCCTCCAGCCAATCCAGCATTCACATTTCACAGTGTCACAGAAAATCAGGTTAAAAGGCTTTGTACTCGATTAAATCAAAGACTACAGATGTAGATGATATTCCTATTACTTTTATACATAACATTATGGGTGCTATCTCGCCTATACTGACGCACATACTGAACTATTGTTTACTAAACGGAACTTTCCCTACTGTCTGGAAAACAGCCAATATTATATCGGTACCTAAGAGTTTAGACCCACAATCACCCTCCGACTATCGTCCTATGTCCGTACGCCCTGCGCTTTCTAAAGACTTTGAACGTTTAGTATATGAGGAAGTTCCGGCAGAGGGATGTATTTCCATTTGAGCTACAGGCCAAACGAATACAGACACTCATTCTCCCTATTCTTGATTATTGTGACGTTGTTTTAGTTGACATGACGAGAGAAGAAACACTTAAACTTCAACGAGCACTGAATTCCTGCCTGCGATTTATTTACAATATCGGGTACGATGTTCATATCACCCCATACTATCAGGCTGTCTCATGGCTGATGTCTGATAAACGTCGGCAGCTACACACTTTAACGATGGTGATCAGAGTGGTAGCTGAAAGTCAGCCAATGTATATTTCTTCTAAATTCATCTTTTTGTCATCATTTCACAACTTAAATATGCGTTCTAGATTCATTCTTTCTACTTCACTGCACCGCACAAATAAAATTAATAGACAATTTGTGGTGACTGTCGCCAGATTATGTAATTCCCTGCCAGTTCAGGTCAGAGAAACTAGCTTTTTAAATCACGATTTAAGGTCACCTGCCGAGACTACCTGCTGAGGACAGCTGACTGAATGGTTGAAGTATGAATGTGTGCGTTCCTGAGGATTAGCCATTTTTAAGAGTTTTTAATATTAATCAGTTCTAATATTAATTTAGTAAGTAATTTATTTAAATGTATTTTCAATTCTATTAATTATGTAGTTTTAACTATTTTAAATATCTCAGTATTTTATTTAAGATTCTGATTAGTATGTGGTTAAAGTGTACGAGAGGGCCTGTAGCCCTAACTTCGCCACTGTACTGAAGGCACTAATAAATAAATAAGTAAATAAATAAATAAATAAATAAATAAATAAATAAATAAATAAATAAATAAATAAATAAATAAATAAATAAATAAATAATGTAAAGCGTATGGGTATAGATATTATGTTAGTTGGTAAAGAAAAACACGCGTTACAACATATGCTATGAAGGGTTTACCTTGTCCTATTAGTTTCCAACGCGGTTAGGGCCACGCAGCTTTGAGCTTGCATCCGGGAGATAGTGGATTCGAACCCCACTGTCGGCAGCCCTGAAAATGTTTTCCCCGTGTTTCCAATTTTCACACCAGGCAAATGCTGGAGCTGTACCTTAATTAACGTCATGGCCACTTCCTTCCCACTCCTAAGCCTTTCCTATCCCACCGTCGCCATAAGACCTATCTGTGTCGGTGCGACGTAAAGTAAATTGTTAATTACTTTCCTCACAAGCCTGGGATACAGAATATAGTAGTATAAAGTTAGAGTTTTGTGACGCTAATATTCGTATGTATAATTTTTATTAACGTGTCAGAAACCAACGACACTGAGCTGTTGCCATTTCAACACCATTTTAAGGGTTACCGATCCAAGCCGGGATTTGAACCTGCGAACTAGGACTCAGAAGGACAGAGACACAACCAACTGAGCCACATGAAAAGAAGGCTTTTGTGATTATTGTTATAAATAGATGCAGTTAGTATTTTTACAAAGGTTTTATGAGGAGCATTTATTAAGGCGTACGTTTTCTTACTGTCCTAAATGCACGAGGCCGGACAGAAGAACTAGCTGGAAGCTAAGGAACTTTGCAGGGGTGTCGCTTCCTTCTCTGTTCACTTTTCCAAACCAAACTCCATGATGTAACAGGCCCGAAGCGCCATCGCCTACCAAGCAATGGCTGTTCAGCCCGGAGGCCTGCAGATTACGAGGTGTCGTGTGGTCAGCACGACGAATCCTCTCCACCGTTATTCTTGGCTTTCTAGACCGGGGCCGCCATCTCACCGTCAGCTAGCTCCTCAATTATAAACACGTGGGCTGAGTGTACCTCAAACCAGCCCTCAGATCCAGGTAAAAGTCCTTGACCTGGCCGGGAATCGAACCCAGGGCCTCCGGTAAGAGGCAGGCACGCTACCCCTACACCGTGGGGCCGGCTGGTTACTTTTAGATCTCCTTATTTTCGAATTTGACTTCAGGCATTCTGCATTCGATTCCCGGCACTGACAGAGTTAAGAAAGGCATGGGATCGGGAGGATACAACCTTGTTTTTGAGTGCAGTAGAATTTTCCTTGCGTCTCCCATAATCGAAATATCTATGGCCTGGAAGGTAGTCACCTTCACGGAGTGTAGTACCAAAGTGGTTCCTTTTTTAATAAGACAAATTAAATAAAGATTCTACTTCCTCAAAAACGAAGAACGATATCAATTTTACGAACAGTTTCAATAATGCAGCCGGTGTATGTTAAGAGTACAGAAGATATGATTGTACATGGTAACAATCAAAACCAACAATATCTACTAAAGATCCGTCACCGCACTCGGTATGACCAGCTTTCTTTTTATATCCACCGGGCGAGTTGGCTGTGCGGTTAGGGGCGCACAGCTGTGAGCTTGCATCCGGAAGATAGTGGGTTCAAACACCACTATCGGCAGCCCTAAAGATGGTTTTCTGTGGTTTCCCATTTTCACACCAGGAAAATGCTGGGGCTGTAACTTAATTAAGGCCACGGCCTCTTCTTCCCACTCTCAGCCCTTTCCTTTCCCATCGTCGCCATAAGACCTACGGTGCGACGTAAAGCAAATTCTAAACAAAAAAATGAAAAAAATTTTCACACTCCCTTCCAAAGAAAAGTTGTACCCACACTACTGGCCTGGACTTAACACCCCACCCACTGAAATTATTTTCTGGGTACGCCACTGCATCCACTCACCATTTAAGGTACAAGGTAAGTCCGAAGAATGGTTGGATACTCAAAATACATCACCATAAATGATGCGGTTCTGGCTCAAAAGTGTAAGGAAACGTAAGGGACGGGATCTGTGTTTTAAGTAGAATCCGTATCAATAGAACGTGACTTCCCATTTTAAAAATGTTCCATGTATCGACTGCGATTCAAGCCTGGGCCGTCCTGATGAGAAGATAGAACCATTGGAACTGAGTTATCATGCCCGCCAATTACAAAATAGTTACCCGCACTTTTGATGGTGCCATTTGAGGTTCCAATCAGTCCCCGCGCTTTTGACAAAATATATAGGCCTACCTATCGAACTTAGGCACGACTCCGCGATTGTCTTGCTATTTTCAAAGTAAAAAATCTTTTTCATAACTTACCGAGGATGCACATGGTGTTGGCTTCTCAGTGATAGAACGGTCCCTCTTCAAAAAAAGTTACTTATATGGCACAAAATGAGGAACTAACGTTCAACTCACAATCCTGTCACAGTCTTCCCAGCGCTGCAACTTAAACACAGCACATCTCTCAACCATGGTACAACCCGAGGATCCCTAGGACATTGTTGTTTCCTGGAACCGATATGCAAAAGCTGACACAATGTTATAAGCTTGCAACTGTTTCTGGACGTGGCCCCCCGTTATCTCGGTGGTCACGTTCCGGCCCCTTACTGAGTAATCCCTTGCTAATTGCCCCTTTCTTCATGTCTTGACATTTGTCAACACACGGTTACATTCTCAATACTGAGGCCTCTGCAGGGAAATATCACCACGCATCACAATCCTAAGTGTCTTCCTTTCATTCAAGCAGTACAAATATGGAGAATTATGTATGGCCCTATTGAGCCCTGCTAGTAGATTCTTGTCGCTACGTTAACTTAACATTTCGGCGTATGTTTTTAAGTTGTTCATACCGTACGTAAAATAATGGCTGATCCTCGCTCTAGTTTCAGGAAATATTTTGGGGGGGGCCCGGCCCCACTGGGCCCCCCCCCCCTTGGCTACGCCAGTGCTTCTAGGGAAAGAAGACAAAGCAGAAAGATGGCAGAAACATATACAATAGCTGTATCAAGGTAAAGGCGTAGATGATTTTGTTCTAGAACAAGAAAGAGGCTGTTGATGCTAATGAAATGGGAGACCCAATTTTGAGATCAGAGTTCAACAGAACTGTGAGAGACCTAAATAGGAACAAGGCACCTGGAATTGATGACATTCCCTCTGAATTACTGACTGCCTTAGGAGAAACCAGCATGGCAAGGTTATTCCATTTAGTGTGTAAGATGTATGAGACATGAGAAGTACCATCCGATTTTCAGCAGAACGTTATTATACCTATTCCCCAGAAAGCCGGTGTGAACAAGTGTGAAAACTACCGCACCATTACTTTAGTATGTCATGCCTGCAAAATTTTAACACATATTATTTACAGCAGAATGGAAAGACAAGTTGAAACTGAGTTGGGAGAAGATCAGTTTGGCTTCAGAAGATACGTAGGAAGCAATCCTGACTTTACATCTGATCTTAGAGGATCACACTAAGAAGGACAAGCCACATAACATGGCATTCGTAGATCTAGAAAAGGCATTTGATAATGTTGATTGGACCAAAGTGTTTGAGATTCTGAAGGTGATTGAGATCAGACACTGAGAATGAAGAAGTATTCACAATCTGTATAAAAATCAATCTGCAGTGATAACAATTGAGGGCTTTGAAAAAGAAGCAGCAATCCGGAAAGGAGTGAGGCAAGGATGCAGTTTGTCCCCCCTCCTTTTCAATGTTTACATAGAACAGGCAGTAAAGGAAATCAAAGAGGAATTCGGAAAGGGGAACACAATCCAAGGAGAGGAAATCAAAACCCTGAGATTTGCTGATGATATTGTTATTTTATCTCAGACTGCAGAAGATCTCGAGAAGTTGCTGAATGGTATGGACAGAGTCTTGGGTAAGGAGTACAAGACGAAAATAAATAAGTCCAAAACAAAAGTAATGGAGCGCAGTCGAACGAAGGCAGGTGATGCAGGTAATTTAGATTAGGAAATGAAGTCTTAAAGGAAGTAGATGAATGTTACTACTTGGGTAGTAAAAACTATGGCAGAAGTAAGGAGGACATGAAATGCAGACTAGCACAAGCAAGGAAGGGCTTTCTCAAGAAAAGAAATTTGCTCACATCAAACAATGATATAGGAATTAGAAAAATGTTTCTGAAGACCTTTGTCTGGAGTGTGGCATTGTATGGATGTGAAACATGGACAATAACTAGCTCAGAAAGGAAGAGAATAGAAGCTTTTGAGATGTGGTGTTACAGAAGAATGCTAACAGTGAGATGGATGGATCGAATCACGAATGAATATATACTGAATCGAATTGGTGAGAGGAGATTGATTTGGGTAAATTTGACGAGAAGAAGAGATAGAATGATAGGACTAAGGACTTGTTCAGTTGGTTTTTGAAGGAAGTGTAGGCGGTAAGAACAGTAGGGGTAGACCAAGTTATGAATATGACAAGCAGATGTAGGGTGCAGTAGTTAGTTAGAAATTTAAAGGTTACCACAGAATAGGCTGTCATGAAGGGCTGCATCAAACCAGGCTATGGACTGATGACTCAAACAACAACAAGCACTAGATGCAAATTAACTGTTCATGTATGTTCATTAAACAGAATGCGCGACTGACTGCTACATTTAATTAAGAATTTATTTAAGAATACCAAAACCAAACCAAACCCCATGGCACTATAGCCCTTGAAGGGCCTTGGCCTACCAAGCGACCGCTGCTCAGCCTGAAGGCCTGCAGATTACGAGGTGTCGTGTGGTCAGCACGACGAATCCTCTCGGCCGTTATTCTTGGCTTCCTAGACCGATTTAAGAATACCACCATCAGGAAATGTTATTTTCAAGAGAAACACAAAACAAATTTATTTATAAAGTCTGTGCTTTGTGAAGCACATGTGGCGGGTGCTGATTCACATGCCTCATTTGAAAATCCAAAAACAATCCCCAAATTCTGTAGACTGTTGTCAAACTGTACGAAACTGAAATCCATGCCTGCAAAGATCAGCTGACTAGCAGTCAGAACACCAAATTCTGGCTGCACGAACAGTACAGTATTAGTGACTTGGAACTGAGAGGAATTTCATTGGCTTTTGCTTGAAAAGCAGGTCCAATAATCGGCATATTACTGTACTTGTTCTTTTCTGCTCAACCCACCTAAGTAAAGATTCTTCAATATCCTAGTGCTCAGATGATCCAGCCCACTTGATATTCAAAGAATTTTCTTCAAAAATAGACTGTAGTTTCTCTCTGTCCTTCCAAATTGTAGAAATCATTCAGTATGATACACCCAGTTCCTTACCGACGCTGACATTTCCTTGCTCCGTGTTCTAATCGTCATATTATGTGTCTTTTCTTCAATATTCAACACTTTCCTTTCCTTTTGCGACATCTTCACAGTGATGCTTACCTTGTCTGTTTAACGGACAGACTGATTTGAAATATACAATAACAGGCATTACATTGTTGTGAGCAATCCACAAATACGTAAAAAAGCAAAAATCAACATTAGACGTTATAGCTGAGACATTTGTACGAAAACGTGATCAAAATACGTCGTTTTATATGATATGCTGTAATAAGCTATTTTTTAAATACTCACTCACTCCGCAGGCTTCTGAGGGACGCGAAGTTCCCATGCTGATCTCGCAATCCTCTTCCATCCTTTTCGATCTTGAGCCTGCTCTTCCCAGTTATTAATATGGAGCATCCAGCATACCTTGTTGATCTCCTTCTTCCAGGTGCTTCGGGGTCTTCCTAAAGGTCTTTTCCCATTAAGAGATCCCTTGTATAGATCTTCTGGTGCTCTGTTATCCTGCATCCTCAGTACATGTCCAGCCCAATGCAGTCTGTTGGATGCTATCTCACCCATTATAGCGTGTTGTTGAGAGAGGGTGTAAATCTCATAATTAGATCTTTTCTGCCAGCTTTGAGAGACAGGATCTAACCATGGGCCAAATATTTTTCTATAAATTTATTCTCAAGACTTGCAACTGCTGCTGCTCTTTCTTGGTTCTACTCCATGTCTCGGAACCATACTGGAGTACTGGTCGAATGATTGTATTGTAGATAATCATTTTTGCATGCCTTGTTAAAAACTTGGAGCCTAATATAGAACTCTTAGAGTAAAATGTGTTATTTGCATTCTTAATTCTACCTTGGTGTTCCTGTTGCCTTCGGTTTTGCTCATCGATTAATACACCAAGGAATTTAAACTTCTCTACTCTTTTAAATATACATTTCCCAATCTTCAAAGGCAATCTGTCGACCTTCTCATGATTCAGTCTCTGAACAACCATGTAATGTGTCTTTTCATCATTTACCCGTAAGCCGATTTTTGCTGCCATTTCCTCTAGTACCACAAATGACTGCCTAATTTCTAATTCATTGCGTCCAATAAGAACAATATCATCCACATATGCAAGGACTTCATGTTGTCTCCCCAATATTATGCCAGCAGGTACAAGAGATAATTTCCTGATAATCTTCTCCAGTGTAATGTTGAGTAAAAGAGGAAATAGTGCATCCCCTTGTCTCAGACCAGTTTTATTCTGGAAGGAAGGAACTTGTTTTCCTGCCCTTGAGCAAAATACAGCTAACATTACCATCCATATACTGGTTGCACATGTTAATTAATTTTATGGGAAAGCAAAACTCCATCATGATGTTCCACAGCCCTTCTCTATGGATTGAATCATATGCCTTGAAGAAATCTATAAAGAGATAATGACTGACTTCTTGTGTTTCCACACCTTATCATTAATAGTGTCCGACTCGTTGGCTGAATGGTCAGCATACTGGCCTTCGGTTCAGAGGGTCCCGGGTTCGATTTCCGGCCTGGTCGGGGATTTTAACCTTAATTGTTTAATTCCAATGGCTCGGGGGCTGGGTGTGTGTGGCGTCTTCAATATTAGAAATCATCCTAGGTACGGCCCTCATCTTCACAGACATGCAGGTCGCCTAATAGGCCGTCTCCTAGAAAAAGACCTGCACCAGGCCTCTTCGGAGACCATACGCCATTATTATCATTAATAGTCTTAATTGCAAATATGTTGTCTGTATTACATCTGTTACTACGAAAACCATTCTGATAGTCCCCAATGACATTTTCAGTAAACAGTTTTAAATGCTGTAAAAGAATAAAAGACAGAATTTTGTAGGCCGTGTTTACAAGAGATATACCTCAATTTTTTTAAATACAGTGTTTATATTGGATTTATACACGACCGTTAGATTTTGCCATTAAATTACATCCTTAAAAGTGATCATAATTTATAACTTTCATTTCCATGTTGACATTTGACATATGATAGGAATTAGTATTTGTATTTATTTTTTTAATTTATTTTATGTCCACATTGGAGCACTGAAATCAATCTATATACAGTCAAGTCTTATGAATATTGGTTACAAATTTGGTTGATGTTTCTTCTTTTGTTCTCAGAAATGTTTCATTCTCTCTGATCTGGCTGCCCGTTCTTCGTCAGTTATGTTGTACTGTTTGCGTGTATAGGTCTTCAGTTTAAGTCTCACGTCGTTATTTCTCAGGATCCTCTTCTCTTCTCTGTTTTCAATTTGTTGAATTGTCAAGCCTAATTCATTTAAATCTTCTTGGACTTCTTTGAACCAGTGATTTTTAGTTTTACTTTTCCAAAAGTAGTTGAATAAATGTTTGAGTATCCTAGTCTCTGGTAGTCGTAATATGTGACAGAAAAAAGCAACTCTTCTTTTCCGCATTGTATCTATTATAGACTCAGTCTCCTGGTATACAACTTCATTAGGTAGTAATCGCCATTGTCCATCTACTTGGTGTTTTTTGTTTAGAATTGTTCTAATGATTCATCTATCTATTTTCTGTAATTTATCTGTAGTTGATTTTGTATTCAAATTGAATAAGGTTTCATTAGCATAGGTTGCTTCAGGCTTAATAACGGAGTTGTAGTGTTTAAATTTTGCATTTATCAAGAGAGATTTCTTCTTGTAGGTTGGCCAAGTAGTGTGTTATGCTTGTTTTAATTTGGTGTAATTTTCAACTGATATTTGCTCTTTTAAGTTCCAAGTTATAATCTCTCCAAGATATTAAAATTTATTAACAACCTTAATTTGTTTGTTATTAGTCAGTGTGATAGGTGATGTTTCCACTTTGAAGGATGGCATCATTTCTGTCTTTTCAAAGGAGATTTTTAATCCAATTTTTGCTGCTATTTGTTCTAATTCTTCAATTTGGAGTTTATCCTCTTCCACACGATTTGCAAGTATCACAAGGTTATCTGCAAATGCTAGACAATTGAGTTTGATATTTTTGCCAATCTTGATGTTTGGCTGACATTTTTTAGAGCATTCTCGCATGACTTTCTCCAATGCACAGTTAAACAGTATTTGTGAGAGACCATACTCCTGTCGAAATCCAGTCCGGATTTCAAATGATTCAGACAACTCTCCTCGGAATTTAACTTTTACTCTAGTGTTCTTGAGGGAAACACCAACGAGATTAATGAGTTTCTGGTGTAACCCAAAGAATGCTTCAAAGGAGAACAAGACAAACAGTAGAAGAGTATAGAGAGAAACGAAGAAGAGCAGATAAGATATGTAGATATAACAAAAGAGCTTTGGAAAGAAAGAGAATCGAAGAACTGGATGAAATGAAGGATAGAAACGAGGTACGAAAGTTCTATGAAAGAACAAAAGACCTTAGGATTTCAAACAAGAGCTGTTTTCTTCAAGGATAAAGATGGAAACCTTCTGGGTGATAAAAGCAAAGTGCTTGGAAGATGGCAGGAGTATTTTTACGAGTTACTCAATGGAAATAATGAAGATGGTAGAGAGGAGGAAAATATAAATGTTGATGGGGAAGAAAGAGAATTGGAAGAGGAATCAGTAAAACAGCCAGACTTAGAAGAGGTCAAAGCTGCAATTAATGCATTAAAGAATAATAGAGCCCCAGGTGAAGATGGAATGGAGTCAGAGCTGTTGAGATATGGGGGAGAGGGAATAGAAAAGGCTGTTTATGAATTGATTAAGGAGGTTTGGACAAAGGAGGAAATACCCAAGGATTGGACATTGGGTATAATTTACCCAATACATAAAAAGGGAGATAAGGCAGTATGTGGAAATTATCGAGGGATCACCTTGCTGGATGGAACGTACAAGGTTTTTGGTAAGGTACTAGCCTTAAGATTGGAATTATGGATGGAAAGAATATTAGGGGATTACCAAGCAGGTTTTAGAAAACATCGCTCTACTCTGGATCAGATATTTATATTACGACAAGTACTAGAGAAATTTTATGAATATGACAAACAGCTACGTCAGCTGTATGTGGATTTTAAACAGGCATATGACAGTCTAGATAGGGGTAAAATTTACAAGATTATGAAAGAATTTGGAATCCCAAGGAAATTGATTAGATTAACAGAAATAACTTTGAAAACAACAGTATGCAAGGTGAGAGTGGAGCAAGATCTGTCAGAGGAGTTTTTAGTGGAGAGAGGACTAAGACAGGGAGATGTACTTTCCACACTACTTTTTAACCTAGCATTGGAAAAAGTAATCCGTCAATTGCCCATCAACCCAGGGGGAACCATTTTGAACAGATTAGTACAAGTGATTGCATATGCTGATGATGTAGCAATAATTGCAAGAAATGAAAGAGCTCTTGAAGAGAGCTACTCAGTATTAGAAGAGAAAGCACGGGACCTAGGACTAGAAGTGAATCTAAACAAAACAAAATATATGAAGATGGGAGATACAGAGGGAGTAAGAGGAAGGACCCCAGTAAGATTAAATGGGAAGGAATATCAAAGAGTCACATCTTTCAAATATCTAGGCTCTATAATAACAGAGGACAATAAAACCTCCGTGGAAATACAGGAGAGGATAACAAGTGGAAACCGATGCTTTTACGCCTTGCAAAATATGTTTAAATCCAGGAATGTCAGCAGGAATACAAAAATTAAAATATACACAACAGTACTAAGATCAATAGTTATGTATGGATCAGAATGCTGGGTGATGACTTCCAGAGAAGAACAGTGGCTGTTACGGTGGGAAAGGAAGATAGAAAGATATTCAGTGCAGTAAGAGAGGAGGATGGGTGGAGAATGAGGACAAAGGTAGAGTTGCAACGACTGTTTGGCCAGCCAGATATTGTTACTAAAATTAAGCAGGGAAGAATTAGGTGGGCCGGTCATGTTCAGAGAATGGCAGAAACCTGCACCGTTAAAAAGGTGTTTATAGGGAAACTTGATGGAAGGAGGAGGAGAGGAAGACCCAGGAAAAGATGGATTGATGATGTTGAGGATGACCTTAGAAAGTTAGGAGTTAAACGTTGGAGAAGAAAAGCTGAGGACCGAGATGAATGGAGGCAGGTGATAAAGGAGTCCAAGGACCTACAAGGACTGTAGCGCTGACCAATAGTAGTAGTAGTAGTGGTGTAACCCAAATTCTTTAAGGATTTTAAGTAATGACTCACTTTGTATAATGTGTATTTGTATTAAATGTATAAATGATACGCATTACTATATAAAGTGTTGAATGGTGGAACATCCCTTAACTGATTCCTACCATATAAGTTAAAAGCGATGTCACAATAAACGGTTTCGACTGTAATTATCTATTTATTGATTATGTTTTAATTTTAACTATATTCAAGTGTGCAAAGAACTATCCTATTTGTCATCTGAAGGCTCTGACAAACACGTGACTATAGTAGCTATTGACAGAAAGCAGGACAGCTGTTTGGTAATCATTGCAGGCTAGAAAAGCAGCTGGGATTGATAAGATTTCTAGGGATACACAGGGTGGTCAGAAATAACGTGAACAGTGTATGTCAGTGTTAGAGGGTTAGTTGTGCTGATAAATAATTTGAAAGAAATAATTTTGATATGTCGCGCCGTTGTCATTTTACCAGCTGCTCAAGTTAGCCTAACAGATCACTTTGCAGGTGAATTCAAATGCGTTTTATGTGGCACTTTTGCCTCAAGACTGGCACGAGAGCACTACAAGTTATAAAGTTCATCTTGGGATCCCTATTGAACTACAAATAAGCTCATGAAAGAATTATCTCGTAGAAGTCCACCTTTTCAAAACAATTAGTGATTTATGCGAAATCAAAACCAATGTTACATAATGGAATAACGGGACATGTTTCAACTATATATACTAGGCATCTTCAGCCGTGTTGTCTTAATACTAAAATTAAAATGGTTAATTAGTCCTTAGGCTATGCTTAAAACACTATGTAAAATAACTTTAAATATGTATCAAAAACTTATAACTTCATTGGAATAAAAAAATGCAACTGTTGCTCATGTTTGTAATTATAGATTTTAAATTGCAAAGTTGTATTGTCATAGGATCAGGGCATTATTTACATACTCGTGGAGACAAAACAGCCCTATGTGGACAGAGTAGAAGAGGGGACTTGAGAGAAGTCCCCTATTTTGGTCTAGAGCCTTACAACTAAGGTATTTTCCTTTCTTTTTTTCATTTCAGGCTATTCTCTCACCATAACAGGACTCTCTTTTTTAAAAATACATCTAGCCACAGAAAGAACCTGACCATATAAAGAAACTTACAAAGTAAAAAAAAAAAAAAACATTACATATAAACAATGATGTGATGAACAATATCAAAATTACATAGTCTTCTAAGATGAGGCCGTAGGTTCAATAAAAAAATCCACATGGTATAATCATAAAATCTTCTTTAAGATTTGTCCTGTGAATTATGAGATAAGCATTTTTTTAAAGGGAAGTTTAAAAAGTTGTAATTGTAATTTCACAAATTGCACTGTCCTTAAAACTAGGTGTTGAAAAAAAGTACTGCACATTTATGTCATGAAGTAAAAACAGACACTGTAGTAACAAAATTTCGCTGTTGACAGGTAACTGGCAAAAGTAGTGCAATACAATCTCTCGTAATTTTGTATTATAAAATGACCACTGACAGTGACTTTGATGTTATGAAAGGAGGAAAGCTGGTGGGGCTTTATGGAAGGGAGATACCCTTAAAAAGTGACTATGCATTGTTTAAAGGTCAAATGGTCCGATATAAATTGGGAAATGAAACTGTGTTTCAATCCATTAGGTTCCAGGATGTACTGGTTCGAAGAAACGGAACTCCTTTTCGCCGGTGGCTTATGTGTCAGTACATCCTGGAACCTAATAGATTGAAGCACAGTCTGATTTTCCAACATATCGGTCCATTTGACCTTCAAATAATGCATAGGACCTTTTTAAGGTCCCACAGGCTTTCTTCTCTTTGTAACAACAAAATATTACCACTGCCAATGGTAGTTTTATAACACAAAATTACGAGAGATTGTATTGCATTACTTTTGCCGGTTACCAGTCAACGGTGAAATCTTGTAAACACGGTGTTTGTTTTTACTTTTTTCTTTACAATTTGTTTTATGTAGCACCTACACAGATAGGTCTTATGGCGACGATGGGAGAGGAAAAGCCTAGGAGTGGGAAGGAAGCGGCCGTAACCGTACGTAAGGTACAACATCAGTAACTGCCTGGTGTGAAAATGGGAAACCACGAAAAACCATCTTCAGGGTTGCCATAATTCCCCTGTTTAAGAAAGGCAGCAGACAGAAACCCACCAACTATAGAGGAATAACACTGCTGTGTCATGGGTTAAAAATTCTAGAGATGATCATAGAAAGGAGATTGAGAACCATCACTGAACCACAGTTAGAGGAGGAGTAATATGGATTCAGAAGTAACAGATCAACAATGGATTTCATTTTTAGCACCCGCATGCTGATGGAAAAGTACTGGGAGAAAGGCAAGAACCTGGTCATTGTGTTCCTGGATATAGAAAAGGCCTATGATAGTGTTATAAGAGATAAGATCTGGGAGTGCCTGAGGAAAAGAAATGGGCCTGAAGGACTCATAAGGAAAGTTCAGATGTTGTACAAAGACTGTACTAGCTGTGTACAAATTGGGGAAGGTCGATCATCATCGTTTGAGACCAAGAGTGGAGCTAAGCAAGGAAGTGCACTGTCCCCACTACTGTTCATCACTGTTATGGACTATATAATGAAGAACGTCAAGGAAAAGTTAGGTGAACTGAATGCAGTGGACTTTGCTGATGATATAATGATTTGGGGTGAAACAGAAGAGGAAGTACAGATCAGACTCAACGTATGGAAATCCCCGTTCCAGGAATATAACCTCAACGTCAGTGAGACCAAGACAGTGGTGATGGCAGTCAACAGAGAAGGGCGTCCAGCAAGTGTAAAACTAGGAGACCACCAGCTAGAGTGTGTGGGTAGTTTTCCTTACCTTGGAAGTATAATCTCCAGTGATAATTTGGTCAGAAAGGAAATTACAAACAGAGTCACTTTTATGGTATGACATGATTCCAAAACTAGCCAAAGTGATATTTAATGGCTATTTCATACCAATATTGACCTATGGTATTGAAGCGTGCACTCTCACAAAAAGAGATTCGTCAAGACTGTAAGCATCAGAGATGAAATTTCTTAGATCCACCATCCAGAAGACCAAGATGGACAAGTTAAGAAATGAGGAGACGAGGAAAGAAGCCAGAATAAATACGTCCCTATTAGACCAAATCGGCACATCCAGACTACGGTGGTACGGGCATGTGATGAGGATAGAGCCTACAAGAACAGCCAGAATAAGTTTGGAAGGACAGGTGGAGGGAAAAGAACCTGCAGGAAGACGTAAAACTCCCAGATGCAAGCTCACAGCTGCATGCCCCTAACTGCATGGCCAACTCGCCCGGTTGTTTTTACTTCAAAACATAAATGTGCAGTCCTTTTTTCAACAACTAGTTTTAAGCATAGTGCAATTTATCGAATAACAATTAGAACTTTTTTAACTTCCCTTTAAGAAAATGTTTTTCTCATAATTCATAGGCCAAATCTTAAAGAAGATTTGATGATTATACAGTGTGGATGTTTTTTTTTTAACCTATATTTTAGGAAGACTCACCTTACGAAACTATGTAATCTTGCTATTATTTATCACATCATTGTTTATATGTAATGTGTTTTTTAGTTTTTAATTTTCTTTATATGTAGCTGAGGATGGTCTGATATTGACCGAAATGGGTACTACTTCTAATAAGGTACATTAAGAATTTATGCCTACTTACAGTGCTGATTAGATGGGAATTGTAATCAAGTCCTTTTTTCACACGGAACTGGGAAACCAACATGGATAATGAAAATTATAAACTACGCACAGCTTTGTGGCAGTTGATTCTCATTAGCTTTCCCTTGGGACAGAACACGAATACGTGAGGAAGGGTTTTGCATCTTCTGCAACGGGATGTATTGACTGCTCAGCGACAGGGAATATTTGAGTGGTGCTTCACCCAACGGACGAAGATGATTCAGGTGTGAGCACCAAGGAAATGCAGAGGCAGAGATCTCTTTTAAAATTCACTGTTACCGGTACAACATATTAGCTCAGATAATTTTCAAACGTTTACAGTAGAGACAAAAGAATGTACAGTCAAAACAGTTTATTGCGACGTCACTTTTAATGACATACTGGATATAACGGTGAAATCTAAGAGTTCCTTCTAAATCCTACATAAACACTGTATTTAAAAAATCGCTTATTATGACATATCGTATAAAACAACATATTTTGATCACATTTTTGGATAAATATATCTTCTATAACATCCAATGTCGATTTTTGTTTCTTAAGTATTTGGGGATTGCTGACAACAATGTAGTGCCTATTACTGTAGATTTCAAATAAGTCTGTCTGTTAAATAGTCAAGACAAGCATCGCTGTGAAGATGTTGGAAAATAAAAGGAAAATATTGAAGGAAAGTCACATATAATGTGGTGATTACAAAATGGGGAAACAAATGGCAACATCATGAAGGAATTGTATATATCGCAATTTGGAAGGACAGAGAGAAAACACAAACTCTTTTTAAAAAAATCTTTAAAAATCACGCGTGTCAGAATATCTGAGCACAAATACAGGGTTATTCTTAAATCAGGGTCACATTTGGATAACATCTTGATGTTGCAATATGAGACGTGCGAGTTCGAATCATGTACGTATGGAAACAGAAATTCTCCAAGTTTGTGTCAAATTAAGCATGCGCATGTTGTAGTGACACCGTTGGCCACTAGGCAGCAGAAGTGTAGAAAAGTTCAAAATGGCATCAACGAGAAGGTGTTTTGTGTGATAGAATTTGTGAAAACAGAGGCTACTGTGACTGTTCAGCGGTGATTTTGCACAAGGACACACCAGACTGCAGGACGATCATAAAGTTCAAACATTCAAGCGCACGGGTTATCTGTGTCCACCCAAATGACTCGGAAGGCTGGAACTGTCAGAGACCACTGTCTCACGTGTCCGTGAGTTGTTTCATTGCAGCCTTCAGAAATTGACATCTTGTGGTATTCTGCAGCTAAAAATATCACAACTGACTGTGTGGCAGATTCTTCACAAGCAACTGAGGGTGAAACTGTACAGACAGCAACACCTGCAGGTGCTCACAAGCAGGTTCATACACAATTTGCCACCGACATGCAGGCTGCAATGGCAGCTAATGATGATTTTGGTGACAGACTCGTCTTTAGCGACAAAACAACGTTTCATGTGTTGGAGAAAGTGAACCATCACGACGTACTCATTTGGGGAACAGAACACCCGCATCAAATAATCGAGCATGTGTGCGACTCCCCAAAGATCAACGTGTTCTACGCCCTATCAAAGGACAAGCTTTACGGGCCCTATTTCTTCGCCGAATCCACAGTGACTGGCATCATTTATCTGGACATGTTAGAACAATGGCTTATGCCACAACTGTGTACAGACCATGGCGACTTTGTTTTCCAAAAAGGCGGGGCGATGCCCCACTTCCATTGACTCGTGCGCACGTACCTGAAAGAGAACTCACTGCAACGTTGGATTGGATGAATTGCAGACAATGACGTTGCATTGTTGCAGTGGTCGGCCCAATCCCCAGACCGAACCCCATGTCATTTCTTTCTCTGGGGATGTGTGAAGGACAGGTTCTACATTCCACCACTTCCTGGTGACTTGAATGAACTCCGAGATCACATTACATCAGCAATAGGAACGATCGACCGTCACATGCTGGCGCATGTCTGGGCGGAGTTGGACTATTTTCTGGATGTCTGCCGTGTATCCAAAGGCACACAAATAGAACACTCTTGTAAGGTATGTCAAACAAACTTGGAGAGATTGTTCCTCTTTTCGTATATCATTCACAATGATATGTAAAGTATTTATTTCATGATAAATTTCAGAAATGCAACAATGATTTATGAATAACCCTGAATGTTGAAGAATTGTTACTTAGGTTTAAGCAGAAAGAACTAATAATAAATCACTACTGATCCGCAGTTAGGGCAATCACCCAGGTGGCAGACTCCCAATCTGTTGTTCAGCTAGTCTTTTCCTAAATAATGTGCCGATCAATGGACCTATTCTTCAAGTGAAAGCTAATGATATTCCTCGCAGTCCCACTCCACAAATATTCTACTGTAAGTACATTTCTTATTTCAGTTACATTTTTTGAAGTTTTAACTCAAATCTGTTAATCAACCATGTGCTGTGCAGTCCAAAACGTACAGGTATAAAATTTTTAGTGACAAAACAAAAATACTGTTTTGTGCGACTATCGGCTATAATGAGCATTGATTGAATCTATTACAGAACTATTTAAAATAGGTTTTACTTGAGTCCGCCTTGTCAATACACCTTATAATAATTGTTATAATAGTTATAATAATAACTATTTATTTTACTATACATGTTTCAGGAAAATCATCCATTCCCTTCTTCAGTGATGTCAGCATAAAACTAGGAGACCACTAGCTAGAGTGTATGGATACTTTTCCTTACCTTGGAAGTGTAATCTCCAGTGATAACTTGGTCAGAAAGGTAATTACAAACAGAGTGCAAAAGCGATCAGAATTCTACCAACAGTGATTCTTTGAACAGACATCGCTGAAGAAGAGAATAATAATAACATAATAACAATAATAATAATAATAATAATAATAATAATAATAATAATAATAATAATAATAATAATAATAATAATAATAATAATAATAATAATAGTTTTATTATAATAATAACAATAATAGTATTGTTATTATTATTATTATTATTATTATTATTATTATTATTATTATTATTATTATTATTATTATTATTATTATTATTATTATTATTATTATTATTATTATTATTATTATTATTATTATTATTATTATTATTATTATTATTATTATTATTATTATTATTATATGGACATATTAAAAGGATGGGATCGGAGAGACTCGCCAACAGGATCGTCACCTTCCAGGAGAACAGGAAGACACAAGTCCTATGGGTAAAAGAAGTCCACCGAGATTTAGAAAAATATGGGATCACGGCAGAAGATATAGCAAACAGAAAAATCTTCAGGCAGAGAGTTGCGGAGGTGAAGGACCTAGCTGATGAGAAAACGAGGAAGAATAGAGTATTCTCGCCAGAAGAACGAACACAAGCAAGCCAACGGATGAAGGAATACTGGCGAAAGAGGAAGGAGAAAGAACTTGAGAAAGAAATGGAAGTTGCATAATCGCAGCCCATAGATGGCTGAAATGAAAATAATAATAATAATAATAATAATAATAATAATAATAATAATAATAATAATAATAATAATAATAATAATAATAATAATAATAATAATAATAATAATAATTGGAGCTATTGGAAAACAAGAATAAAACATTCTTAGAAAAATTTCTGGCCCCATACAAGAAAATGGAATTTGGATCAAAAGGCCTCTACAGTTACACAGATAGTTTCATCAATACTGTATGGAGGAGACGTTAGAAATTTTTTGGACACATTTTTAGGATGGATAATAATAGACTCACAAAAATGTTATTCAATGTAATAAATTCCCAAAATAGGAGAACAAATTGATTGGAGGAAACGAGAGGGGACCTGAATGAGTTGAACTTTGGGGAAGACGACATGAAAAATCGCGAAGTCTTCAGGATCTCCATAAATAAACACACATTTGTGGTGAAAACTAGCAGCAAGACTGGGACAAAGTGGTCAGAAGAACGGAAGAGGCAATACAGTAAGTTCATGAAGAGATTTTAGAAGAAAAGGAAGAAGAAAGACATCAAGCCAATGAACAAGTTCCATCGTGCTCTATGAATGGGCATAATGCAATAATAATAATAATAATAATAATAATAATAGATAAGCATACTAGGAACTTTTACAGAACCTTTAAAGAAGAACTGGCAAGTTTTTGGTCACCCACTCTATGTTTTAAATGGCCAGATGGTATTTCAGAAACAAATAATGAAGAAAACTGTAAACTTACGGTAGATCATTTGTGACCTTCTAAATTGTGAACCTCCTTCTGACCAACTCACTTTTGAAACATCAGAACCAAATCCAGATTCAGAGCCTCCAAAAATAGAAGAAGATGAACAAATAATACACGAGTTAAAAAACAATGAAGCTCCAGGGGAAGATGGTATAATTGTTGAAAGGCGGAAACTAGGTGGCAGAAATCTTGCTCAAAAAATCCATAAAAGTCATACAGATATCTGAAACAGTGAAACAATTCCTGAAGACTGGAAGTGTGCAATAATTCACCCATTATGTAAGAAAGGGGATAAAACTGACAAATAACTACAGAGGTATTTCTCTACTAGCAGTCATTTATAAAATTGTTTCAAAACTCCTACTCAAGACACTTGAAATGCAAACATACCATTTGATTGAAGAATAACAGGCAGGGTTCACGAAAGGCAAGTCGTGCGCAGAATAGATCCCTAACCTCAAGACCATCCTACAAATTTGTAAAAGCAGGCGAGCGGTGATTACTTTTGAGGACTTCAAAAAGGCATATGACTCTGTAGATAGACTGACACTTTTCTGTATACTGGAAGAATTCAAAGTAGACAGGAAAACAACAGCATTAATCATGAAAACACTAACAGGCACCACTTCCAAGGTTAAATTCTTAGGGGAATTGTCTGAACCATTTGATGTTAAAGCAGGAATTCGACAAGGAGATGGGTTGTCACCTTTATTGTTTAGGATAAAGTGACTAGGACTTGGGAAAAAAAAGTTAAAGGAATAACCCTTGGCATGTTACGTGAAACAAAATTAATTTACAATGTTTGGCCTTTGCTGATGACTTAGCAGTGTTGTCCAATAACAGAGAGGAAGCGATTGCATCCATTGAAAAACTCCATGAAATTTCATCCAGAACAGGACTCCAGATCTCATATCAGAAAACTCACTACATGGAAGGATCTCTTCGGTACCTAGATGGACAACCAATGTAAACCCAATTTGGCAAAATACCCCAAGTGTCTAAATTCAGATACCTGGGAGAAGTCATCCAACCTTCAGCACTCAGTCATGAAGCAAACAGAGAAAGGGTCTCTAAACTGCAAAGAACATGCAGACTCACTTGGAGCAAATATAATAAATAATCTATATACCAAACAAAATTAATACATTATAACACTGTAATCAAGCCTGGAGCACTATATGCATCTGAAACACTGAGAGAAAGAAAAATCTTCAGCAAAATTTTTGGACCCGTCTATAGAGGGGGAATTTGATGATAAGGAAATTGCATGACTTGTACCAACACTCAGAGAAAACCTCAGACACATTTAGGAAAAGACATTTGAAATTTTATGGACATATTCTCAGAATGAGTAATCAGAGATTGACCAAAAGAATTCTGAAACTTGCCCTATCAATGAAAGTAAAAAAATAATTGACTGCTCGAAGTTGGAAAAGATCTTCAGGAAATAGGCATCACAGATGACATTGTGTTAGACAGATCTAAGGTCAGAAAATTAGTCGTCAATCACTGCTTTAAACATCACCCAAGCACTACCACGAACAAAACTTGGTCAGAAGATCACAAGAAAAGCCGCAGCGAGAAGATGAAGAGATTCTGTGAGAAGAAAAAGGCAATGACATCAGCTAAATAAGTTCAATCACGCCAACAGCTGGAAACTGCATATGATGATGATGATGATGATGACATAATATCTAAACCTGATTTGTAAGTAATTCTTAGCTTTACATAAAATATGCTCTTCACCCTGATATACATATAACTCAGGTCCAAATGTAAATGAAGAACACAAACACTAACACTTAACCAGACAAGATCATTCAGTAAATGTTGTGCTGTACCTGCAGTGCCAGCGAAGAATATTGAGCGTCTTAGCCGTTCCAGGAGCACAGTGCATGCCCGGTGGCCAGGAGCAGGAGAGGGTGTCATTCCCTGGAACAGAGCACAGCTGTTGGGTGAAACTGTCGGAAAGCATCGCTCCGGGATACAGAACTGGAAACAGTCTGCTCACCTCTGTGCTCGTCCCCGCACTGTCCACGTCGCACCCACCGTGGCCAGAAATACGGCCCCAGGTCCTCCCACACGTAGTGCACAGGGCAGGTGACTCTCTGGACCAGCCATTCACGTACTGCTGCTCGGTGCTCCGCTGTTAACACATCTGGGAGGATGTCTTCCTGGGCCACCAGCTCTCGCAGTGTGCTCACCGACTGCCGAGGTACTTCGTCCTGTTCATTCCATAAAGCATGATCACTTGAAACCTATATTCTACAATGAATGGGAAGCTGTTTCTGTTGTGGTCATGTTTATGAAGTCAAAATATTTTGGCCTGCCATGATATCTAATGCACTGCACTGAAATGAAATGGTGTATGGCTTTTAGTGCCGGGAGATCCCAGGAAGTGTTCAGCTCGCCAGGTGCAGGTCTTTTGACTCCCGTAGGCGACCTGCGTGTCATGATGAGGATGAAATGATGATGAAGACAACACATACACCCAGCCCCCGTGCCAGGGAAATTAACCAATGATTAAAATTCCTGACCTTGCCGGGAATCGAACCCGGGATCCCTGTGACCAAAGGGCAGCATGCTAACCATTTAGCCATGGAGCCGAACTAATGCACTGCACTGAGTGAGTGCGATAATGTGACAACATAACAGTAGCATAGTCAGACAATTCAGAGTAACCCCTCAAGGCAAAAAGAGCTCCTGTTTGACAGAGATATGAAAATCCTCAGCCTATTTCCAGTCATTTGACCGAGTCAGGAATGGAATGAATGAAGCCCCCATCTAGCAGCGAGGATAGGTATTGTACCGGCTGCCAAAGCCTGTAGCACTCCTCTGGGGCAATGATTAATGACTGATAGATGCAATGAAATGATACTGAAGAGTGTCACTGGAATGAAAGCAGGGAAAACCGGAGTACCAGGAGAAAAACCTGTCCCACATCCGCTTTGTCCAGTACAAATTTCACAAGAATTGACCGTGATTTGAACCACAGAACCTAGCTGTGAGAGGCTTACTTTATATAGAATTCCCTATAAATTCAGTATGAAATGTTGATTATGGTTGAGTCAGTGAAGGAATAGTAAAACATTTGTAAAAATGTGAGGTTCATGTGTCTGTTTCCATCTAGATGGAATGGAAACGTATGTAAAAAAATACCAACCTCAGCTTGTATGTTTGTTTACCTAGTTAAAGTCACATTAGAGACACCTCTGTTTTTCCCTGTAGTGTTTTGAGTACAATTAATCAACAACAATAATAATAATTGTATGGCATCAGATACCGCGTGTAAGCATTTTCATTTGAGACCATTTAGGCTACTTGCACGTCAATTGCGATGTTCCGCTTTATTCCTCCAGATGCCACAGAAAAACATCTCTGTTGAATGATCAGACGGTAGAGCGCTAGCCTTCTGACAGCAACTTGGCTCAGTCTGGTAGTATTTGAAGATGCTCAGATGCTCGTGTCTGTAGATTTACTGGCATGTAAAAGAACTCCTACGGGGAAAAATTCCGGCACCTTGGCGTCTCCGAAAACCATCCAAAGTAGTTAGTGGGACGTAAATACAATAACATTATTATTATTATTATTGTTGTTGTTGTTGTTGTTATTATTATTATTATTATTATTATTATTATTATTATTATTATTATTATTATTATTATTATTATTATTATTATTATTATTATTATTATTATCTGTTGAGTGATTCTTCTTCTTAGTTCCGAACACTGTAAAAGTAGTTAGCGGGATGTAAAATCAATATATTTATATCTTCTTAGGTTGCCGTCTCACTAACAAGTTTGGTGGTGGTGATTTTTGTTTTAAGAGGAAGTACAATTAGGTAATCATCCTCTCTGAATAAATTAGTGGAAAAGAAATTTAAAATAAAACAAAATTATTTATTCCACTATGAAATTTGGAAACGCAGTACAAAATAAAACAAAAAATTATTGAATTAAGCCACAAAGTTACTAATGAATCAAAAGGCAATGTGCGTTCCTTCAGTAACAGTAAACTTGTAATTTAGATACCCTTGATTAATCCACTGACGCACATAAAGCGGATGACGAGATCAGCAGTAGTTGTGTCATCAGCTAGTATGCATTTGAGTGTTTCCTGTGGCTGAGGCTCCGTCTTAGGCCACAGAGATCGGCGCACTCTGTGAAGATGTGGGCCACGGTGAAGTCAGCACCACAAGAACAAACTGGGGGGGGGGATCTTCCCTCTTTAGGAAATACGAGTGCGTAGATCGTCTATGACTTATCCTCAGCCTACACAATACTATGGCCTCTCTCCATGAAGGCTGGAAAGAGGACCACCACGCGGTAGTTGTCTTCTTAATTGCTCTCAGCTTGTTGGGAGTTCGGATGGCTAGCCACTCCGATTCCCAGGACGCCAAGATGGTTCGACGTAGCTGAGAACAAATATCTTTAGCAGGTACATTGACAGGTCTTGGAGGTAAAAGTACCACTTCCTTTGCAGCTTCAACCGCAAGTTTGTTTCCTGCAATCCCAACGTGGCTTGGAAGCCACGTGAAAGTGATTCTGGTGCCAGCATCACTTAACCTGGCTAGAAGGTCATGAATCTGCTGCACCAGGGGCTGTTGCGAGAAACAGAGAACTTAACAAGTTGGTACACATAAGAAAATGATTTCTTTCATCACCCAGTGCAAACTGCAGAGCTTCTAAAATGGCGTAAAGTTCCGCAGTCTACATGCTATATACACTAGGAAGCGAGATCTTCATGCTCATATCATCAGTGATGAAAGAACAACCAACATTTTCTCTGATTTTAGAACCATCCGTGAAGATATGTCTCACGACCAGATACTGGTGAATGAGTCCTGGAAATACCACCAATAAATGGATCCAATTACTCATGAAACAGCAGCTCAAAGGATTTCAATAGAAGTTCATCCATACCAACGATGCAAGTCTTTAAGCCAGGAATTTTTTCATCTCCCTGCAGATAGTTTTCCTTCAATTTTCCCCTCAATGATGAGTTGGAGGAGTTCATATCGTTCACCTCTCACGATGTGCTCAATGTACCTGAACTTTCATTCCTTGTTGAAGGTTAGAAGCTCTTTTTTTTATTTAACAAGTTGAGGACTTCCCCATTGATCTTCCTTTCTACACAGAATATCCAATGCATTCTTCTGTACAGGTATGTTTCAAAAGTTTCAATCATCCTCTCCAGTATAGGGCTGAGCGTCCAGCCTTCAAAACCATACATAGCATCACAACATCTGAACTCAAAACTGAAGGTTGACATCTCTACTGGAGAATAAGGCCCTTATATCATTGAACAAATTTTTGGCTTGCCCAGTCCTGGATATTTCATTGTTGGCATTGCAATGTTCATTTAGTATAGCCCAAAGGTATTTCAAGGATGAAACTTGCTGAACAATTGTGTTCTTCATGTGCAGGGAGACCTGCTTTGTTTTAGTCTTCATGTAGAGACCAAATGTTGAACTGATCCTTACCATAACAACATTCCCAACTGTGTGAAGCTATAGCACACGTTAAATACACCGAAGGCCAGGAGAATATATTAATGTGCTATCAAGGCTCTTGTGATCGAGAGAGTGCATAACACTCGTAGGGAACTGGATTCAGTCTCCCGAGAGTTGTTTCGTTTACACCTGCTATTAAGTAACACTCTCTCAGGAATCGTGGTTGACTTTCAATCGCATTACTGCTATACAGGCTGAACAAAAATTCGACCAAGTGTCATTCAGACAGAAATCAAAGTTCCTTCGTCTAGCTCAGAAACATGTGGTCTCTCGCACGAACCCAGATGCTAGTAAAACTGTCGTCAATCTTTCAAAGAAATCCTTGGACGAGAATCAAACGGCAGTTCTAGCTAGGGGTCTTAATTTCACTGTCGCTCCCTCTAAAATTCCCACTGAGGAGTTAATTACTTCCGTTGAGGCAGCCATCCACAAACTACCTACGGATGAGGCTGAGGAGTTAAGACAGAAATGTGTGAGACTCATAAGGTCCGCTGTTGTACCTGCGCCCAATTTAACAAGAGGCGAAAGGAGAGCTCTGAAGGAACTTAGAGATGATTCTGAACTGACCATTCTCTCAGCTGATAAGGGTAATGCGACAGTGGTTATGGACACTGACGAGTATAAGAATAACATCTCGGCTATATTGTCAGAGCCTGTTTACAGATTGAGCTCACGTGACCCCACCACTCGTGTGTCCAATGCCACCGTGAAGCTCTTAAGCCAATCTTCAATTCCAAAGGAGAAGACTAAACATCTGTCCCCAGGGGATGCAGTGCCACCTAGATTATATGGACTGCCTAAGATCCATAAAAAAGATGTTCCCCTCAGACCTATTGTTAGTGCGATAGGTTCTCCTGCATATGCTCTGGCTAAATACCTAAGCAAATTGCTTCAGCCACACATAGGATGTACTGAATCATACGTGAGGGACTCTTGGTATTTTGTCAATAAGCTGTCAACCATAACCCTTCAACATAATGCACTTTTGGTGAGTTTCGATGTGGAGTCCTTGTTCACTAAGGTGCCGATTGACTCAGTCATGTCTCTCATTGAACACCTGTTCCCTGTTCTAGTAATAATTAATTGGTCTAATAATTAAAAATATTATTGATAAAACAAATATTAATACCAAAACAATAAACCTATTAATAGTCAAATCACCATGTATATATTCATCACTATAAAAAATTACTAAAGCTGAAATAAACAATACAAATCCTATAAATAATAATCATATTCAATCAAACAAAAAAGTCATAATAATTGAACTTCTATTCTAGGCTATTTTATCACTGTATGACTTCCAGCTATTTCTTGTGGGGTGGGAATTTTTACAAACAGATGGCTATAGAAAGTCCACTTTCGCCTTAGTGGCTAATTTCTTTATGGAGCATTTTGAAGAGGAGGCTATTGCTTCAGCGCCCATCAAACCTATGATATGGTGGAGGTATGTTGATGATATATTTGTGGTCGGAGATGGAGTCGGACAGATGCTTTCCTTTCTTGGATATTTCAGTAAGAAAGAAACCGGACGGCTCCTTAGGACATACCGTCTATCGTAAGCCTACCCACACCAATTGCTATCTTCATGCAGATTCTCACCACCATCCAGCACAAAAACAGGGCATTCTCACAACACTCGCCAAGAGGGCGAGACAAATTTGTGAGCCTTCACATATCCAGGGGAGATGGACACGCTCAAAGTCGCGTTCAAGGGTAATGGTTACAGCGATTTGCAGATTCATAGAGAAATGACCAAGCAAAACTCACAGAAGGAAGAAGTGAAGGGAACTGCCTACTTGCCTTACATTCACAACACCGCAGATCGAATTGCCAAGGTCCTCCGCAAAACACAATATAAAAACCGTGTTTGGCACTGCCACTAAAATTGTTCACAGTCTGAGTAAAATCAAGGACAAATTGTCCCCACTTTTACATCCTGGGGTATACGAAATTCTCTGTACTTGCGGTAAGGTATACATCGGCCAAACATGCTGGTCCATTGGTACTCGTATCAAAGAACATGAACATAATATTCATCTCAACCAACCAGACAAATCGGCAATAGCTGAGCATGCTCTATCATCGGGTCATGATGTCATGTTCCAAGATGCTCGAGCTCTTACCCACACTAGATACTACAGGTCCAGAATTATACGGGAAGCTGTGGAAATAAGTAGAAATCCTGACAATTTCAACAGGGACACCAGCTATCAATTAAGTAATACCTGGTTGCTAGCCATTAAGAATTTACATAGGTAGTTCCCTTCCCTGTCCCTTCACTATTGTTATTTCGTCTCGGCGTTTTCCAAATTCATACGTTCCTCATCGCCAGATGTTTCATTCCAGGCTTGTGTCCATGACATACACCTGTCAATGTCATATGTTACGTACAACCGCTTAGACTGGTTCTGATGGTTCGGTCAGCTTCTGCTTCGAACGCTAGTGTTCTGCCACGTCCTGGGAGCCATCTGGTGGTGAATGAACATACCATTTCCACTTCTATTATAATGTCTAAATTCAAAGAGTCATTGTTTAAAAAGCCTTTCTTCTGAAGAGCACAGTTCTCTGCGACACATAAAGAATTTCACCTTATTTTCTTGACATGGCATAAGCCCAAAAGCCAATACGGTATCATGTCTTTAATTAAACCTTATTTATACGTAATCCATTTATACGTAATTCATTGTTATATGTCTTAAGGTCTTAAGTGTCAGTGAAATATAACTAAGTTTTGCATAATTGTTATGAACACATGCTTTTTTTAAAAGAAACTACTGTATTTACGAAATTTCCTCTTTGTCGGTGTAAGCGGAAGTAGAGCGGTCGGGTTTCGGTGCTGAAACAGAACACAAAGAGTTTCGCCGAGTGACATTGTTGACCCTTACTTACTGGCGGCTTAACATTTTTTTGCTATTTGCTTTACATCGCACCGACACAGATAGGTCTTATTCCGATGATGGGATAGGAAAGGCCTAGGAATTGGAAAGAAGTGGCCGTGGCCTTAATTAAGGTACAGCCTCAGCATTTGCCTGGTGTGAAAATGGGAAACCACGGAAATCCATCTTCAGGGCTGCCGACAGTGGGGCTCGAACCCACTATCTCCCGATTACTGGATACTGGCCGCACTTAAGCGACTGCAGCTATCGAGCTCGGTGGCAGCTTAACAAAGGTGAACCGAGCGAGTCCCCTTCACTCTATATCTCTCTCCTCCTCTACCTTTGTTGTTTTTGACCTTCACAATGCCGCCAAAGATTAAAATATATTACAAGCAAAGTGGGCAGTTTCAGTGCAGAAACAAAAGAAAATACAATAAATATGTTTGAATATGAGAATTTCTTTCGTGGGAACAACGGAGAAGTAAAATGTCCACGGTGCCAGTATCTGGTCTTTACTGTTGAAAAGTAGTTTTGTCATTCAGTTGTTTTTGATTAGCCATGGAAAACAGAAAAAGGAAAAGTTATACCCTTGATGAAAAAGTAAAATTTATTCACAAAACAAAAAGTGAAATTGCTTCAGACTTAGGGATTGCTTATACCACGCTATGTACAGTCATCAGTAAAAGAAATGCTATTTTGGATGAGTACTTTAAACAGGGTTTCAAAATCAGCAAAGCGGAGCCGTCAGCAAGAAGGAAGGTACGTAGTTTTGGAGAAAGCACTTTTCACATGGTTCCAGCAAAAGCGGGCTGCAGTTCTACCAATTAGTGGCAACATCCCAAAGGCAAAGGTGATAGATTCAGCTAAAATGATGAGTATCACTGCTGATTTCAAGGCTTCATCAGGATGGTTGCAAGGATTTAAAAATCGTCATGGAATCACAGGGAGAATAATTTGCAGTGACTCCAAATGCTGTGGACGACGTCACGGTGCAACACTGGAATGAAGAGGTTCTGCCGGGTATCACAAGCGATTATCAGCCTCCAAACATCTACAATTGTGATGAGACTGACTTATTCTACAATCTCCTTCCTAAAGAACATTAGCTGAAAAAGGTGACCCATGCCATGGAGGGAAGAAAAGTAAAATTCGTGTAACAGTACTTCTCGCCACCAATGCAGATGGATCTGACAAACTTCCTCCACATTTTTAAGAAAATCAAAGAATCTGAGGTGTTTTAAGGGTGTGAAAACAAAATCTACGTAATATGAATCCAACAGAAATTCTTGGATGACTATGCTTCTAATTGAACAGTGGTTGAAAAAACTGGACATTGAAATGAAAAAGAAACAGAAGAAGATCCTCCTTCTTATGAATCGATGTGCAGCACATCCACCTCAAATCATTCTGGAGAATGTCCGAGTGGAATTTTTCCCTCCTAACTGTACCAGTGTTCTACAACCACTTGATTTGGGCATCATTGTAAATTTCAAAGTGCATTATAGAAAAATGCTGGTTCAATGTTTAATAACACTGAGTGATGCAGGAAATGAACCTCTCTCCATTAATTCGCTAAAAGCCATGGACTTTATTTTGGCTGCCTGGAAGCAGGTGTCATCCTCCACAATCAGCAACTGTTTCCGCAAAGCTGGAGTCTTACTAGAAGAGGCTGCCTCTAATGATGATTATGGGGACGAAGTTTTGTCTGGCAATGAGCAAACACTATCAGAGGGTGTAGAATTCAATACTTTTGTACATTTCAATGATAATCTGGCTGTATGTGGAGAACTTCCGGATGAAGAGATTGCTGATGTTTGCCAACAACGCGGTTGTGAGGGACCAGCTACAAGCGATAGTGACAGTGATGGAGATGGTGATAACGACTTGAATCTTGAAACACCTGAACTGAGTGAAGTGTTAAGTGCAATCAATGTGTGTAGGCATTATATCAGTGTGAAAAGTTGTAGTGAAAATGCTTTGAATTCATTACTAAGTTTGCAAAAGGAGGTTTATACTCTTAATGCACAAAAAGTGAAACAAGCCAACCATCTGATTTCTTTAAGGCTGGGCCAAGTTCAAAATATTTTCTGTCTTAATGTATTTATTATTTTATATGTAAGTCTATTCCATTGGTTTTTCAGTAAATATGTGATGTAGTGTGTAAGTCTGATTTCTAAGTAATTAGCCTTGATAGATGTATAAGTCAGGTTCAACTGTAGCACAAACATACATAACATTCAGTAGGATAGTGACTTTTCAACCATACAGTACCGACGGTGGCCACAACAGGTGGTACACTCAACAATAACAAAGATGGCCGATCGCCTTACACTAAGACAACGAGCACAGATAGTTTCACGCTATGAGTTGTGGAATTCGATCGTTCATGTGCAGAGATGATGGCATATGGTGAAGGGAAATAATGTGACTATTCATCCAGAGACAATAAAGAATTTTCACACACAGCTAATGACCACAGGATTGGTAAAGGATGCAGCAAAAACAGGTCATCCATCCACGTCTTGGAGTCCTGAGAATGTGGCAATTGTGCGGAACATATTCAATCGTAGTCCGGGGAAATCACTAAGCTAAGCAGCTCGTGAGAGCTGACTCACAAGGCACGCTGTGTGTCAGGTGTTGCATAAAGAATTAAAATTTTGAACATGGAAACCCCATTACATGCAGCAGTTAACACTAGAAGACTGTGATAGCAGAATGGAGTATGGGGGTTTGATGTTGAGTTGGCATGAAGATTGGCATCAATTGTTTCATAACATCCTCTGGAGTGTTGAGGCCCTACTCCATGTTGGAGGTTTCATCAATCAGCACAAATGCCATTACTGGGCAGCACAGGATCCCGGAGAAGATGCAGTCTCGTCAAAAAGTGACCGTGTGGTGTGGAATAACTGCTACAAATGTCATCAGCCCATATCTCCTGCATGACACAATGAATGGGGAATGCTACCTTCAAATGCTTCAGGATTATGTTTGACCCACGGTATCTGGACGGGAAAATACCACCGACATTATCTTCATGCAAGATGGCTCACCTCCTCACTTTGCACATGTCGTGCAGAACTGGTTGCAAGAGAAGTTTCCAGGACGTTGGCTGGGGAGACATGGACCTCGTAAATGGCCTGCAAGAAGTCCAGACCTGACACCCTGTGACTTTTTATGGGGCTGGGCAAAAGAGGAGGTGTACCGGACGAACCCTCGCACATTGGACGAATTGAAAGCACAGATTCGGGAAGTTTTTAGCAATGCCCCCACATCTTCCGCCAGAAAGCTATGGATTCCATTGCAGGTCATTTGAGGAGATTGGTCGATGCAACATGTGCCTATATAACAGTGTACATACTGTATTAATTTCAAATTAATAACTCAGCAAACATAAAAGTTATACATCAATTTCAATACCTAGTTACTTCCCGACCACCCTGTTATATTAAAACCGTTTACTAAAACAGCTTTATCCAATCTGTCCAGCAGTTCTACTGGACTGATGTCCGACTCGTTGGCTGAATGGTCAGCATACTGGCCTTCGGTTCAGAGGGTCCTGGGTTCGATTTCCTGCCGGGTCGGGGATTTTAACCTTAATTGGTTAATTCCAATGGCCCGGGGGCCGGGTGTTTGTGCTGTCCCCAACATCCCTGCAACTCACACACCACAATAACACGCAGTTACCTACAAATGACAGATGCCGCCCACCCTCATTGGAGGGTCTGCCTTACAAGGGCTGCACTCGGCTAGAAATAGCCACACGAAATTATTACTGGACTGATTTGCTTCATTTTTGTTTTATTCTCTCTGGAATTACTTGCGAATGAATGATCAGTAACTCATGGGTCTCTATGTTCAGTTTACTTTGAGAAATCCTAAAATCAAATCACTCTAAATGTTCACTCCAATAACAGCAGGTGAAAGCTAACCCTAGCCCACAATACATTCCGTACCTGTGCCTGGTGGCAGAATACAAAGACAAGTGCTATGTGCGTGAACTGCTGAAAGTAGATTTGCAATAAGGATACAACAACGTACTACAAAGTGACCACTTCGGACTGGTGAGTATGACAGCCAGTAAAGCATTAGCAGAACTCTATGAACAGTGGACTGTATCCATATTATATTTCAAAACTAAGGAGGAATACAATCCAAAATAAACCCCATGGTGCAACATCCCTGAAGAGTCTTGGCTTACCAAGCTTCCTCTGAACCTGAAGACTTATAAATTTCAAGGTGACATGTGATTAGTGAAACAAATTCTCTGGGCTGTTATTCATGGCTTTCTAGATTGGGCCGCTATCTCACCGTAATCAATTTTAATCTCATAGGCTGAGTGGACCTTGAACCAGCCCTCAGATCCAGGTAAAAAGTCTCTGACCTGGCTGAGAATAAAACCCGGGGCCGCTAGATGAGAGGTAGGCACGTTAACCGTAGGCCGCTTGGTCAGCCATTGAAACCATCTCATCATTCTCCTCAACCCACAGCCGTCCACTCCTGGACGTAGGCCTGTTTGCAGCCAGTCTCTCCCTGCAACTCTCTCGATGTCACCTCGCCACCTCAGCTGCTGTCTGCCGACATTTCACCTGGTGGTTCTTGGTTGCTACGAGAGGATTTTCTTCGTCCACTGCCCGTTGTTCTGCCTCATGATGTGACCCACCAGCCACCAGGTGAGACTGGCGATGTGTCGCATGAAGTTTGTGACCCCAGTGTGCATCAGCATCTCCTCATTCTACACTCTGTCCCTGAGATGATAACGAGCACAGCTCTCTCCATGGCATGCTGCCAAGTTCTTACGCACATGGCAGTATTCTGTGTAAGAATAAATTGACAAGAGGTTCCACCTTTTCAATACAATGTAAATGATATTACATAAGTCTTGGGACTAGTTTCAGCCACTTAGTGGCCATCTTCAGCCAAATTAATTTAACAAAACATACGTATAACAGACAAAGACAATGTTGCAGGAATAATTATAACATTAAATTACATATAATAACAAAATTTGTCCACCTCTTTTGTGTAGTGGTTAGTGTGATTAGCTGTCACCTCTGGAGGCCCGGGTTTGATTCCCAGCTCTGCCATGAAATTTGAAAAGTGGTACGAGAGCTGGAACGGTGTCCACTCAGCCTCGGGAGGTCAACTAAGTAGAGGTGGGTTCAATTCCCACCTCAGCTATCCTGGAAGTGGTTTTCCATGGTTTCCCCACTTCTCTTCCAAGCAAATGCCGGGATGGTAGCTAACTTAAGGCCATGGCCACTTCCTTCCCTCTTCCTTGTCTATCCCTTCCAAATTTCCCATCCTCAGCAAGGCCCCTGTTCAGCATAACAGGTGAGGCCACCTGGGCCAGAGTCTGAAACTCCAGTACACTGCCCTTGAGGCGAAGGAAAAACTGAGTCCGAAGAAAAAACTGAGTCCGAAGGAAAAACTGACCCTGTAGGGTAAACAGATAAAGAAGATAATAACAAAATTTATGGTCATGATCTTCTTGTCATGATGTCTCAAAGTTCACTTAGGACCTGACGCAAAGAAGTAAATCTGGAAATGAATTAAAAAGGAGAAATTTCAGGAATATTGCTTTTAATTTTTCGATTTCCTCGAAGTTCAACTTTTTTGAATTGGTCCCAGATTAATATCAAACCATATGTCACTGTTGGGATGATTTTTAATTTTAAATTTTTCAACGCAGTATTTAATGACAACTTCTGTAAATTTGGTATACTGTTAAGACCAAGTTTTATACTGCTATAACTCGATCCCAAACATAGATACTGTATACTGGTACATTTTCATGGGTCTGATGTGATTTCTAAGTATTTATAATGTGTGACAATCAATAGTGTTTCTCTTTTATAAATTATAACATCGTTAACTGCTGGTTTGCCTCTTTTTCTGTAACAGTAATTTGAAATAAAATGAAATGCTGATGAGAAGAACGTTGACAATCATTTATTCATGAATGTGTCCAGTGTTGAATCAATTCAACATAATACGACAGAATGCAATAATAGAATTTCAGGTGGTAAAAATATCACACTTGCATTCAACTGGGAGGCAGGCTACATTTTTGTGCGTACCCTCTAATAGATAACTGGTTGTTTTGGACCAGTTTAGAATGTAAGTCTCAGTCTTTTCACAAATCTGTGATCAACGGTTGTACTATAGTGTATATGAAGAAACAGAATCTAAATAAAAATTCCAAGGTCCAATGTAAAATTGTAAACAACAGAACAATGGAAATTAAGAAGTCATCATCATCGGTTTGCCCTTCCAGTGTGCTGGATAGGGTATTTGAAAACGAGCATCTTCCAAAGTTGCCTATTCAAAAAGATTTTGTTGTCCATGACAGATTCCCAATTCCATCCTCTTCTCTCCATGTCTTCTCTCAGTTGGTCATTCCATCTTCTTCTTGGTCTTCCAGCTTGTCTTCTACCTGTTATTCTCTTTTCCAAATAAGCACATGGTAATCTTGTGCTATTCATTCATTTAACATACCCAAATCATTTAAGTCTAGATGACCTAAGTCTTTCCTCCATCGATTCATTTAGACCTAGGTTAAATCGGATCTCATCATTTTTCACGTGATCAACTCATGTCTTTTCGAGGGCAGTTCTAAGAAATTTCATTTCACAGGCTTTAATCCTACTAATTCCTTTGATGTTAGTGTGCAGGTTTCCAGAGAATATGTAAGGATGGGAATGAAATATGACTTGTACAGGGTCATTTTTGTTCTTTGTGAGACCTTCTCATCCCATAGTAGGTGTCTAACGATACTGTAAAAATTAGAGCCTTTGGTTACTCTGTTTGTTATTTCCATCACAGCTCTATTATTACTAGCCATTATGCTTCCTAAATATCTGAATTGGTGTACTACTTCAACGTGGTGGTCCTGTATTTTTTTGTTGCATTCTGTATTATGTCTGCTGGTTTTCAATGCTATTGTTTTTGATGGGTTCAATTTCATTCCATAATCATCAAACTTCTTACACCATGCATTCAAATTATTTTGCACTCCTTTCTCTGTTTCATCCCATATTGCCAATCTCGTCTGCAAACACCAGAGCCTGAAAGATCTTTATTACCTTTTCCTTTTAGTTCCTTTAGAATGGTATCCATAACTGCTATGAATAGAAGAGGTGATAAGACATTTCCCTGTTGTACTCCTTTGGTTGTATTGAACCATTCAGAGTGACCATCTCCAATACTGACACAGCTTTTGCAATTAGTATATAGCATGTGGATCTTCCTAATAAAGTACACCAAGTTTTCTAAAACTTTTCCAAATAGTTGATCTAGGAACATTATCATATGCATTTTCAAGGTCCATAAACACAATAATTAGGTCTTTTCCTCTTTCCCAGTGTTTCTCTGCCAACATCTCAAAGCAAATATCAGATCTGTTGTGCTTCTTCCAGCCCTAAATCCATGTTATTCCTCTTCTAATATAGGCTCTAGTATATCCCTTACTCTGGCTTCAACGATCTTCTCCATAATTTTAAGACCATGTGATAAGAGGGTAATGCCTCTGTAATTTTCACTTTTCCTTCTACTCCCTTCCTTAAAGATAGGAACTATCACCCCTTTTGTTCAATTAAGAAGTAATAATAAAATATACCAGAACATAGAAAATATAACAGAAACAATAAGAAAAAGAAGATTGCTACTTTTTGGACTTATCTATAGAATGGATGATAACAGACTGACAAAACAGATATTCAAGTACCTTTGGGAAAAAAAGCCAACAACGAGCTGGATACAAGAGGTCAAGAAATTTAGAAAAAATGAAACTATGGAAAGAGAGATTTTTTAAAGGAAAATTTTAAGAATGGAAGGATTCCAAGGAAGAATCAAAGGGAAACCCAGTCCAAAGTGGTCTGAGGAGAGAGTGCAATGATGAAGGAATACTGGAAGAGGAAACAACAACAAGAAAGGATGAACTGAAATTGATGTTGTCCCTAGCAGGTCTCATCGTAAAGAAGAAATTTTAAAAATCATGAAACTGTCTATAGCTTTCCAGAAAGGTTTCAGCACAGTATTTTCTGAATAGAATCTAGAGTTGTACCAAGTGAGTATCGGCAAGTGCAACCGTCCGAGTTCTCATCCAGCGTGGCTCCAGATCTGCACCCAACAGCCTGGAAAGGGTCGGCTCGTGGAGGTCTCTCTGACGAGGCTTCAGGGGCGACTTGGGGGAGCGAGCCCACAGCTTGAAGGGCAGCGTTGGTTTGTCGGGACTGCTGCTGTCTGGAGAGAGGCAGCACAACACCGCCGAGCACTGCGCACAAGTTATTGTTGTCTATTATTAACATTATTAGAACAGAATTCAACAACTTTCGAGCATAATAGGCTATTGATGAAATCATAAGATCGAAAGGCCAGAGTGTGTGTACGTGTGCTTCATGCCAATATGATAATAGGATAATGAAGGTTTATTGACAGAGGGATCTCAAAATGTTGGTAGACCAAAGCTGAGGTGGGAAAAATGTGTTCTATAATAATAAAGGTAATCCAAGGTAACATTTTGTACTTTAATAATACTGTATTTACGCGAATAATACCTGCACATTTTTTTTTTTTTTAACTTGGGGCACGAAATTGGGGTGCGGGTTTTATTTGCGTCAATGTTGGCAATTTTTTTTCAAAATCAGCCTTCCTAAATTTAGGGTGCGGGATTATTCGGTGGCGGGTATTATTCACGTAAATACGGTGGCGGGGATTATTTGTGTAAATACCCGTATTTACGGAATAATACCCGCACATTTTTTTAAAAATTAGAGGCACGAAATTGGGATGCGGTTTATTGCGTCAAAGCTGGCATTTTTTTTTTTTTCGAAATAAGCCTACCTAAAGTTAGGGTGCGGGGATTATTCGTGTAAATACGGTACATTCATTATTCAAAGATAATATTGTTAAAGGTTTATTTATGTTTTAAATCCAAACCAAAGAGAAGAAAGGCTCAACTGTCTGAAAAGGCTTCATCTAACACCAGATAACAGCATATTGAATAAATAGGATAGTTTTTTTAGACCCCCAGTAAATAAGAACCTATGAATTTAGTAAGAGGTGGGACCTCCCACAGAAAGGAAAATAAGTTATCCTTTTTCGTCAGTCAACACCCTCCAGCCAGTCAGTAGGTTAGTCACCTTCAAGGAATATCTTGTAGCCTTGGAAATGACCGGCAATGTAGCGGTTGTACTAGCTATTCCAGGCAGGACCATGGACACTAACCGTTGTTGGCACCGCCACCTAACCCCACTGTTGGCAGCCCTGAAGATGGTATTCTATGATTTTCATTTTATGCCTGGAAGTAACAAAGTAACCTCATTTTTTCTAAAAGAAAAATTTACTCCGCCAATCCAATCATGCCATCGTTCTTTACATAGCATGAAGAGCAGCCCTGATTTTTTTAAATCGGTATAATTTAGATACAGCCTGCATAGTGCATGCATTTAGATGTCATATAATTCTTTTATCTATGCAAATATTTACTTTCCTGAACTCAAAGTGGAATATGTTCCTTGTCATAGTCAGGACCCCGCTCTCTTGATCAAGTTCATTGCCTCTTATATCAGAGGGTTACTCTGTTGATCTTGTGAGGGTAAGTGGACCCTGTTCTAACAAGCCAGGAATGATGCTATCCCCATCTCACAGAACCGTTAGCATGTTACTATTATTATTTGCTTTACTTCGCACTGACACGGATATGTCTTATGGCGATGATGGGATAGGAAAGGCCTAGGAGTGGGAAGGAAGCGGCCGTGGCCTTAATTAAGGTGCAGGCCCAGCATATGCCTGGTGTGAAAATGGGAAACCACAGAAAGCCATCTTCAGGGCTGCCAAGAGTGGGGTTCGAACCCACTATTTCCTGGATGCAAGCTCACAGCCATGCATCCCTAACTACCCGGCCAATTTGCCCGGTACCGTTAGCATGCAGAGAGAATCTGTCTGTACTCACTAGCCAGCTTACAGCCACAATGGCTGTAGAAATGTGCAGTTCAGTTCTGGGACCTAGAACAGGGAGCAAAATTACAAAATGTAGATATTTTCACCATTCTTATAGTATTTATATCTGTATCAGGACATACTAAAAGGCTGCAAACACAAAGAACAAGAAATGGAACAGAGAAGTTGAAGATAATAGAATGAATTTCCTTAAACATGCTGTGAATGGTGTGATGGAAGACAAAGCATTCTGAGCTTCTTATATCTTTCTAATTTTATACAATATCATTGGCTTGAATTTTATACTGTATGGTTGATGTCATGAATTTAGACCTCTATGTTTTATAGCTTAATATGTTTTCTTATTGTTTTTGTTAAGATTTGGCACATTAACCTTGAAAATATAGGGTGGTCAGCAGTAGCAGTGCTAAGAAGCTTGCCCCTCCTCCCTCCACAATAATTGAAAATGGGCCCCTCATTTCCTGATAAGGAAAGTTACAAGTTTATTTTGCAGTGCAAGGTTGTATATTATTACAGTGAACAGCAACGACGATAATAATAATAATAATAATAATAATAATAATAATAATAATAATAATAATAATAATAATAATAATAATAATAATAATAATAATAATAATAATAATAATAATAATAATAACAACAACAACAACAACTTACACAATTTACTTTTCCAATCGGAAGGAATTAAAATAATACACTTATATTGTACGAACACGAACATGAACATGAACACACACACACACACAATGCATATTCAAATTATAGTAACCAAAACACGCTGACCATCATAATATTAAGAAATAATCTCGTTCCTAGGACCAAATCATTTACATAACCAAACTCGATAACTGCTTAAGTGTGGCCAGTATTCAGTATTCGGGAGACTGTGGGTTTGAACCCCACTGTCGGCAGTCCTGAAGATGGTTTTCCGCGGTTTCCCATTTTCACACACTGTACCTCAATTAAGGCTATGGCTGCTTCCTTCCCACTCCTAGCTCTTTCCTATCCCATCATCACCATAAGACCTATCTGTGTCGGTGCGACGTAAAGCCAATTTAAAAAAAAATTTACTACTCAACCATCCATCGTAGGCCTACTTAGCTACACTGTCTGCCGAGAGTTATAAATTAGCTCAAAAATTCAGTATTTAGAGTTTAGATAAGGATATCTTTGTTATCGCATCTTCCCTGACTACTGTGTTCTCAGAACTGGCTAATTACTTCAGAAGCCTTGTTGATTGTTGTGAGTGGCAGCAAGGGATGGTTATTATTGGAACAGACTGGGAAACCTATATTCTTTCAGAAATAACTACCGTACTCCTATTGACGAGAGAAACTCTGCACTACGATGGCCTAAGTTTGGAATAACCCTCTGTAATACAAATAATACTGTGTTGTGTGCTGTAGCTTTATCAATATGTAAAATCACTCTTCAGTTACCGAAGTAAGAAACAGTCATGGGCCCCCCACTCCATGGGGTCTATGGGGTCCTTATCACCGCCACTGGTGCTCAGAAATAACACCGGGTATATGATTGTTACAGGGTTGAACATACTGATAAATATTTCAAAAATATAACTCGATATTTCGCACTATTGTAATTTTATCAGCTGCTGAAGTTAGCAAATCAAACTGCTTCCCAGGCGAGTTCAAATGGGCTTTGCGCGGTTGTGTTGCTAAATCTGCACGTGGATTAAGACCAACTTAGAGCCATGCCAAGAAAACAGTGTCAAACGCAAGCACAACCATTGGTTTCAGCTGGTGTCACCGTAGCCAACTTGCTATGGCGCAATCCTCTCAGCTCGGACGTCTGTAACCAAACTCCTCTCCTGGCGAATGTTTATTCTTCGACTGGTGCTCTCATGCTGATCTTAAGCCATGCACAGATTTAGCAACACAACCTGGCAAAGCCCATTTCAATTCGCCCACAAAGGGATCTGATTGGATAACTTCAGCAGCTAATAAAATGAGAACAGTGCAAGATATCTAAATATTTAAAATGATTTATCAGTATAACCAATCTTCTAACGCTCATATACTTGGTACGTGTTGTTTCTGACTACCCTGTATACTTGAATATATTTGTTTACTAGCTAATGTACCCATGCTTCGCTACGGGATTCTCACAAAGACTGACTTGGTGGTTTTCCTAACTGAATTCAACATAGGTCATTACAAAAACGTCAGTAGGAATGTAGCGATTGAAAGTAATGTTATCATATAAAATACTTGATCAAATGAAAAACCACACACTTTCTCACTTTCAACGAACAGTACTACGGTGCCGATCTAACAGTCCAAAGTTCCAGAGCTGGTATAACCAGGTCTCAGACTGCCATGAATACTCCTCTGTCATTATTCCGTTAAATATGCACACTACTCATTCCAATCAGTGCCTCAGAGTAGGGATTGAATAGCTCGAATACTACGATGAACCAGTGTGTAACGTACCAGATATATCAGAAAATGTATGAACCAGAGGAATGGCATGCCAAAGAAGAAAGTTATCTTACTCCCCAGCTACTTCCCGCCAATATACAGGCAGGCTGCTACTGTCGGTACGACCAGCCGAGTTGCCCGTGTGGTGAGGGGCGCGCAGCTGTGAGCTTGCATCCGGGAGATAGTGGATTCGAACCCCACTGCCGGCAACCCTGAAGATGGTATTCCGTGGTTTCCCATTTTCACACCAGTCACACCAGGCTGTACCTTAAAGCCAAGGCCGCTTCCTTCACACCACCATTCATTTCCTATCCCATCGTCGCCATAAGACCTACCTGTGTCGGTGCGACGTGAAGCAAATTAAAAAAACCTCGGTATGCTGCAGTAATCCTTTCTATCGAGGATGAGAGGAAACAGAAGACAAAAAGCACATCACAACAAACAATGGTCAATGTAATGTTATTGTTGATAAAGTTTATGAGCTTTCTATATTGCAGGCCTTCTTTCGACTCTGTGATATTAGGGTGTTTTACAAAATTATTTATATCGTAGACTGTAGTTCCTTATTCTCAGATTTACATACCGATTTTCACTAAATTCTGTTTACCCATTTTCTCGTGACTCGGCGCTGATATGGACTTAGTAACAAAAATCCAAATTCATGAATATCTCTGATTATATGCGGTACGGTAACAATGTATAAGACATAAGTGATCGGAAATTTAATAACTTCTTACATAACTACTACTAACTTACGACATAACTAAAGTTATGTTAGTTATGTAGTATTTATCGATACGACCACTAATAACATAAATAACTTATTTGAGAATTACATTTCAAGCCTTCCCCTAAACTACCATTTCACTCAACGTGAATAAAATAATTTGTAGCCTAGATTGCAGTGGTTCATCACCCGACATTACATACCGATTTTCATTAAATTATCTTCAGCCGTTTTCTATTGATGCGTGTACATACATACAGACAGACAGACAGACAGACAGACAGACAGAAATTATGGAAAAGTAAAAAATGCATTTCCTTGTTACTGTGGACATGACAGATACAGAAATATAATTCATATCAAATTCTGAGCAATGCACAGGCAAAAACACTTATTTTATATATAGATTACATTTCAGGCCTTCCCCTAAACTACCATTTCACTCAGTGCGAATAACATTATTGATAGCCTAGATTATAGCGACCTATTCCCCGACTTTGCATACCAATTTTCGTGAAGATACGACTAAGTTACTAATAAAATAAATATTTGACAATTAAATTTTAGGCCTTCCCTTAAACTACCATTTTTCTCAGCGTGTATAGCCTATCTTGTAGCGAATTATTTCCCATCTTTGTCTAGTGATTTTCATTAAGACACGACCACTAATAACATAAATATTTGAGAATAAAATTTCAGGCCTTCCCCTAAACTACCATTTCACTCAGCGTGATTAAAATAATTTATAGCCTAGATTGTAGCGGTTCATCACCCGACTTTACATTCCGATTTTCATAAAATTCTCTTCAGCCGTTTTCTCGTGATGCGTGTACATACATACATACATACAGACAGACAGACAGACAGACAGACAGACAGACAGACAGACAGACAGAAATTACGGAAAAGTAAAAAATGCATTTTCTTGTTACTGTGGACATGACCGATACAGAAATACCATTCTTTTCAAATTCTGAGCAATGTACAGACAAAACTCTTATTTTATATATATAGATGTGGTTGCTATGATATTAGAAAGGAAATATTCAAGGTTAATTTTCTATTTGTTTAAACACAGCTCATGCTGTGAATCTTTTTACTATTTATCTTTTAAAATTAAGATTCTTACCTAAATCATAAGTGCAAAGATCAGAGTTGTATGTTTCCTTATGGTGGGTTTACACGTGCATAGATTCACTGGCCCCAGTTCGTTCGCCAGTCCTACTGGCTCACCAGAACAGGTTTATATACATGTCTCACCAGTGTCATTTTGAAGTGGGTTAGCCAGTAAAAGTTATCAGAAGGTATCGGGCGAAGTTGAACTTATTCGTGATGCCTGCCGAATAGTTACAACACTGTTGGTTAAGAACATGATAAATGATCTTGAAAAACAAAAAATAGATTCTTACCTAAATCATAAGTGCAAAGATCGGAGTTGTATGTTTCCTTATGGTGGGTTTACACGTGCATAGATTCACTGGCCCCAGTTCGTTCGCCAGTCCTACTGGCTCACCAGAACAGGTTTATATACATGTCTCACCAGTGTCATTTTGAAGTGGGTTAGCCAGTAAAGGTTATCAGAAGGTATCGGGCGAAGTTGAACTTATTCGTGATGCCTGCCGAATAGTTACAACACTGTTGGTTAAGAACATGATAAATGATCTTGAAAAACAAAAAATAAAAGTCGCGTGTGGGTGAGAAAATGGATTGCACAAAGGGATGAAGTAGATGTCTATGGATGGCTTTTAACTGAACTTTCATAAGAAGATCATTTATGAATGAAAAAGGGAATTTAAAAAAAAAATCGGAATGTGTGACACCAATGATACGAAAGCAGAATACCAGAATGAGAGATGCTTTACTGCCAAAACTGAAGCTGGAAATTATGCTGAGATATTAGCATCTGGAGATTCTTTTGCATCTTTACAGTATTTGTAATGAGTTCCAAAATGCACAATTCAAGTATCCCTGCTCTTATACAAACTACAGTTCAAGTCCCACGAACAAGGATATTTTTCGTATGCTTGCAGGAATTTTATAACTTTTCCTGAATTCCACTTTGTATTCATTATTAATTAAATTCTGGTTCCACGACACAACACTTCATAAAAAAGCAACTTCAGCGTATTTTAATATCTTCTTGTTCTCATATTGCCAAGCAATCTTCTGTGGAGCGATAAGCCATCACTGGTGTAAGAAAAGTTGGACTGCTAACAACTTTTCTGGTCCATGCATGCATGGATTGACCTTGCACGCCAAAAGCTACTGGCGCTAGTCAATCTATGCATGTGTAAACTCAGCATTAGTTATGTTGGAATAATAGGGTAACCATATTTTCAGAAGACCATCCCAGGACAAAAGTCTGCTAATAATAATAATAATAATAATAATAATAATAATAATAATATATTTTTTATAACTTATCTAACATACATTTGCAAATGTGTAGTAGGATATTATACATTATCTTTGCAATTATTTACACCTGCAAAGCACTTAATGAGCTTATCTGCTGGTGAAATTGTTTCATATTTTTATACATTGTTGCAATCCTTACTGTTTACAACATTAATAGGGTTTGTACTTTTACATTAGCTTAACTAGCATGGTCATTTTGTCCTGTGGTGTGAGCTTTTCTCAATCCCTGAAAGTATCATTCAAAATAGATAAGTCTGTGGTACATTTTTCATAAATGAGCAAATATTTAAACTTTAATTTTATTTTCTATGACCCTTAGTTTTACATTTTTAAAATTTTGTAGTTAATATTTTGTTTTTAAGTGTGTCAATTCTGAGGACAACTTGTTCAAACATTTAGGAACTACAACTTGTAGAGTTCTAGATCCATATTTGTTGCAGTACCAGTACCTGATGATCTGAAAATAACTCCTATGCCTCAGTCTTGTTTCATGTGTATGTTCATTTACAATTCTATATTCTAGCTTCCAGTAATTTTCTTTAATTATGTTGTACATATAACGCTGTTTAACTCTCAAGGATCTTTCCTTAAGGTACATAATAATAGATGATAAAATTAACCCTAACAAACACCAAAGTAAAATTCTGTGGAGAAATTTCTGAGCCATTTACGATTAAAACGGAGTTAAGACAGGGAAATATTTTATCGCCATGAATTCTCACCTGTGCTCTAAATACGTAATGAGGAACTTAAACTGCTTGAGATTCGCAGACGACTTAGTGCTGCCAGCTAATAACATCCAAGAAGCCAGAAATCAAATAACAAGTCTACAAAATATAGCACAAAAAATAGGACTCCTTGTCCGCCCATTCAGCCTGGCAACTTCTTACACCTCTGCGTTCCACGAAATTCTCGTAACAATCATCATCATCTTAAATCAACTCCAGTTGCCTGAGTGTGGTTAATAATAATAACATTAATAATAATAATAATAATAATAATAATAATAATAATAATAATAATTAGCCTCCTTGCTGGCCATAATTGCTAACGCTCCAATTCTATATGGTCTGACACTGTGGTTAGTTGGTTGAAGTCCGATTGGTTTTAAAAAATGTTACCGTCAGAATGTGTTTCATGTGTTAACTATGGATACGTTAGTCTAGTTATGATAGGGGCTGATAAAACAGGCATGAGGAAGTTTTAAAAAGTAACTATGATCGGTGGAAAATGGTAAATAAAAATGTAAAAAGACTCTGGGATGGGTTTAAAGCAATTGTTGATGAATGTGAAAAAAGGTTTGTAACTTTAAAGGTGGTGATGAATGGTAAAGAACCACTATATTATAACAGAGAAGTAAAGAGACTAAGGGGGAGGTGCAGATTTGAAAGAAATAGAGTTAGAAATGGCTGTGGAAGTAAGGAGAAATTGAAGGAACTTACTCGGAAATTGAATCTAGCAAAGAAGACAGCTAAGGATAACATGATGGCAAGCATAATTGGGGGTCATACAAATTTTAGTGAAAAATGAAAGAGAATGTATAGGTACTTTAAGGCAGAAACAGGTTCCAAGAAGTACATTTCAGGAATCATTAATGAACAAGGGGAGTGTGTAAACTAGGATGATCAAAAGGCAGAAGTATTCAGTCAGCAGTATGTAAAGATTGTTGGTTACAAGGATAATGTATAGATAGAGGAGGTGACTAATATTAAAGAAGTATTAAAATATACCTATGATAATAATGACATTTACAGTAAGATACAAAAGTATAAAACTAGAAAATCAGCTGGAATTGATAAGGTTTCAGGAAATATAATAAAGACAATGGGTTGGGATATAGTACCATGTCTGAAGTACTTATTTGATTATTGCTTGCATGAAGGAGCTATACCAAATGAATGGAGAGTTGCTATAATAGCCCCTGTGTATAAAGGAAAGGGTGATAGACATAAAGCTGAAAATTACAGGCCAGTCAGTTTGACATGCATTGCATATAAGCTTTGGGAAAGCATTCTTTCTGATTATATTAGACATATTTGCAAAATTAATAACTGGTTTGATAGAAGGCAGTTTGGGTTTAGGACAGTCTATTCCACTGAAGCTCAATTTGTAGGATTCCAGCAAGATATAGCATATATCCTGGATTCAGGAGGTCAAATGGACTGTATCGCGATTGACCTATCCAAGGCATTTGATAGGGTAGATCATGGGAAACTTCTGGCAAAAATGAGTGCAATTAGACTTGACAAAAGAGTGACTGAATGGGTGGCTATGTTTCTAGAAAATAGAACTCAGAGAATTAGAGTAGGCGAAGCTGTATCTATCCCTGTAATAATTAAGAGGGGAATTCCTCAAGGCAGTATTGATGGACCTTTATGTTTTCTTATATAGGCCTATATCAATGATATGTGTAAAGAAGTGGAAATAAGGCTTTTTTCAGATGATATTATTCTGTACAGAGTAATAAATAAGTTACAAGATTGTGAGGTACTGCAAAATGACCTCAATAATGTTGTGAGATGTACAGTAGGCAATGGTATGAGGATAAACGGGGTTAAAAGTCAGGTTGTGAGTTTCACAAATAGGAAAAGTCCTCTCAGTTTTAATTACTGTGTTGATAGGGTGAAAGTTCCCTTTGGGTATCATTGTAAGTACCTAGGTCTCAATATCAGGAAAGATCTTTGTTGGGGTAATCACATAAATATGATTGTAAATAAAGGGTACCGGTATGGTACAGATCTCTGCACATGGTTATGAGGGTATTTAGGGGTTGCAGGAAGGATGTAAAGGAGAGGGCATGTAAGTCTCTGGTAAGACCCCAACTATTTGATTCAAGAACTGGAAAAATCCAAAGAAAAGCAGCTTGATTTGTTCTGGGTGATTTCCGACAAAAGAGCAGCATTACAAAAATGTTGCAAAGTTTGGGCTGGAAAGACTTGGGATAAAGGAGACGAGCTTCTTGACTAAGTGGTATATTGCAAGTAACTAACCTCATCTTTTAATCCGTTTTGGAAGTCTGTTTAATTACAACAAACGATGTTTCATTATAAACCACCTATTGATGTATTGAATAGGTGGTTTATAATAAAACATTGTTTATTGTAATTAAGTGGTATGTTCCGAGCTGTCAGCGGAGAGATGGCCTGGAATGACATTAGTACATGAATAAGTTTGAGTGGTGTCTTTACAAGTAGGAAAGATCACAATATGAAGATTGCAAAGGCATTCACGCCGTTTCCTACCAAGGCTGTCCATTTCTAAAAACGGCCATCAAAGCTTGCTACATTGCGAACAAACATCTGCGCCACCCTCAACCATCCAACCATCAACCACCGTCATTATTAAACCTAAAGCTTAATCCCCCTCCTGCATACAACCCACACAAACAATCACAATTCATCCCCTCCATAGATATTCTGAAAAGTCTCCTAAACTTCTCAACCTGTACAACGTGAATTCACCAACCGCAACTAAAATCACTTCCCACCCAGTAGAAATGTATGCCTATCACAACAACAACAATGTAGCACACCAATAAACTCCTCTACACCTCTACCGCCTCCAATGCAAATACCCTAACACCCCTCGTCCGTAAACTTAATAGCGCCAACACCACATCTCAAATAACTCGCACCTGCTCTTACCTTACCGAAATGCTGGAAGCTAGGACTAAAATTACAATTGCTACAAGTTAGCATGGTCGAAACTACGAAGAAGAAGATACGACAACAAGCTGAAACAAGCAAACTACCAACCCGTAGGCTTGGGGCAAAGGACCTAGGCAAGTTCGGCGGCCCCTTCGGGGGTCATGTGGTCTCGATCCTTCAGAGACCCGCGCGCTGAGTTGGAGGTTAGCTGTCGTTATGAACACATCATAGCACTTTCTAATAAGTAAGTCTATGAAACCCTCAAAACCTTGCGGCCATTATGATACTGACAGCCAACCTATCATCTGCCACTTAGTTGTTAGAGGTCTGGTATTAGAACAGTGGGTCGATAGGACGTCTGTAATGCCCGTTTTAGCTTTCATAAGGTGTTTTATCTGAAACTAAAGAAGACCTGGAGAAAGTGCTGAATGGTAGATTATGGACGGAGTTTTGGGTAAAGAGTACAAGATGAAACTACTACCGCTACTAAAATGTTTTCATTCCTCCTCTGAAGGGGGAAGTGGAGCTCTTAGACGATAATGCCGTCTCTCAAGCTGGGATATTTGTTACGGTGGAGGAGATGCTCCGAGAAGGTGAGAGGGCGGGCGGCCGTGGCCTATACTAGGAACTGTCCCGGCATTCGCCTTAATGCAGGAGAATGGAAAACCAAGGAAAACAATTCTCAGAACAGCCGACGGTTGGGGCCAGCCGTGAGGTCCAGCTCTGCCTCGTCTCCCGAATGCAGAGGCGTAGAGCCACGGTAGAGCTGTGGTCACCCCTCCTCTGCTCGGTTGGCCGGTCGGAGTGCAGAGCTGTCGGACCACGGACCAGCCATGGCCACTTGTGGGCCGAGACCCACTCTGAATCTACCGACAGATGCAACTACGGTATGTAAGTCCGAGACAAAAGTAATGGAGTGCTGTCAAACGAGGTCACGTGACGCAAGAAATATTAGACTATGAAATGAAGTCTTAAAGGAAGTAGATGAATACTGTTACTTGGATAGTAAGCAAAGAAGGCCTTTCTTTATGAAAATTAATTTGCTCACTTCGAACATTGATATAGGAAATAAAAATATTTTTTGAAGACTTTCGTCCAGAGTGTGGCGTTGTATGGAAGTGAAACATGGATGATAACAGCTCAGAAAGAGAATAGAAGCTTTTGAAATGCGGTGTTACAGAGAAATGCTGAAGGTGAGATGAATAGATCAAATCACGGAAGAAGAGATATTAAATCGAACTGGAGAGAGGAGATCGTTGTGGCTAAATTTGATGAGAAGAAGAGATGGAATGATAGGACACATCTTAAGACACCCAGGTCTTGTGGAGTTGATTTTTGAGGGAAGTGTAGGTGGTACAAATGGTAGGGGTAGACCAAGCTATGAATATGACAAGCAGATTAGAGCAGATGTAGGATGCAGCAAAAATGAAAAGGTTAGCACATAATAGACTGGCACGGAAAGCTGCATCAAACCAGTCTATGGAGTGATGACTGAATGACAAGGCCCTCGAATATGAAATGTGTGCTATTCCACCGAGAAACTATGTCCTGTTTTAGTTTACGTCCATCAAGACCTTGTTTTTTAAGATTTTTTTTTACAACTTGATTTACGTCGCACCAACACAGATAGGTCTTCCGGCGATGATGGATAGGAAAGGCCTAGGAGTGGGAAGGAACTGGCCATGGCCTTAATTAAGGTACAGCTCCAGCACTTGCCTGGTGTGAAAATCGGAAACTACGGAAACTATCTTCTGGACTGCCGACAGTGGGGCTCGAACCCACTATCTCCCGGATGCAAGCTCACAACTGCGCGCCCCTAACTGCACGCCAATTCACCCGGTAAAGATTTTATCAAGCTAATTTTCCACATAAGTGCTGTGTTTAAAATGTCATGCTATTTTCCTGCGCTTTGAAAGCAATGTTTCGACAGCAGCATCCTTGATAGTTTTACTTAAACTTCATTGTAGAATGTGAGCTGTAGACCAAAAATTGTCTTACTTTGCTCTTTCAAATCCTAGAAAGCTACTTCTTGCATTGTCAGTGCAAACATCGACAATTTTATTTTCCTACCCCCAGTCACGAACTACATCTTCAAATTCTTCTATGCAGTTAGCGACATTGTGGTTTTCTGTTACATAGGGTATTTAACTTTAATTTTGAATTACGATATTCTCAATTTGAATCAATCCAGTGAGCTGTAACCCCCAAGTAGCTACAGTTAGACATGGAAGACCAAAAATCCCCCATGAGATGGATAAATTCTTCTTGTTTCAGTACATCTACAAATGTTGTTCATTCTACTTGTGTTGTTTTTTTTTTTTTAGTTTGTTACGGTGTCTCCAGAGGGAAGATAGTTAAGTACGAGATTTGAGAGCTTCCCGTAAAACCTCTTCAACTCCACGGCCAGAAACAATTTTGACCGACCTACTATCCTGCACAATCCACTTCACTAGTCTTTAATGACAGTCTCTTCAAGTGCCTGAAAGTATCAGCTTACTTTAATTACCTCTCAGTCATACAATAGCTGAGACTAACACACCAAACGGCAAATCATAATACACAGGTTTTATGCCACAAAAAACAGTTATTTTTCCTTCGCCAGAATACAATTTTAATTGGTTCGATTAATCGGTTAAACCACATTCATCTGTTAAACGAATTTTTAGATCAATCCGTGAATCAGTTCGATTAGCCGATTACATCGACATCTCTAAATACTAATTGTGCCGGGGGTACACCTTCTCCGTCCCGTTGAACTGTGCGCCTTCTAGAAGGCCATCTGTGCTATGAATCTTGAACTAATGTAGGTAATACAAGATACTTGGACCTTCAACCATTAGATATCTCTACCATCGACCTATGTGCCCCCTCTGGTGGGATTAACGACAATTAATTCTTAAGGGAATTTCAATTTTTTGAAGGTGGCAAACCTTAAGTTTGTGAAGATTGTTTTGTTCATGTGTCAAAGTTGTCAACACTCCTATTGCTTCCCTTTTCCTTAGTTATTAACCAATCAGGAATTTTGTGTATATTTCTCTAGCCAATTAAATTTGGGGGTGTGTACAGGCATCCTGCCTATCTGAAAAGAGTTCTGGAAACTTCCACTCGGAAATACTATGAAAGCTGGGCGCTTTAGGGCTGTATCGTCATATTCATCGCTCCGGTCTAGCCAGTGCCGCGTGATTAGGAGGTAGGGGCTGCAGAATGGCGTTCAGAAGGCCTAACTACTCAAGGTAATGACAGAAATTTCTTAACATGTGATAGCTCCAGGCAGATAGCTTGAGGGGAAGATTTCAACTTCTTTAATTTTATGAAGTCCTAACCTTAGGTGTTAAATGTATATTTTTGGCAAGTCTGAGGACTCTCTTCAAATCCCTGCTGGGAGACATGTAAATTACGGGAACAAAGAGTGTTCACCCTCTGTTGATTCCCATTCAACTTGGTATGGGGTGAGTAAAATTTTCTAAATCTATAAATTCTTCACACTCCTTCGGCATTTAATATTACTCGTTTAATCACCCCTCTGTAGTATAGGCTTAGCCTCTGCGACTTCAGGCCACAAACCCATTTAGGGTTTGAATAGTCTTTCTAAAGGGAGTGCAAGTGTTTCGCATCCTAGCCTTTGTTCATGGCTGATTGTGTTAAACCTTTTATTTTTACATTAAGGCCATTTAGTATGGGCACTCATTGCCTCCGTTTAAATTATAATTATAGATAGACAAGTATGTAAGAAGCAATTGAGCAGAAGAGACTAAACTCAGTATCTGAAGTTTATCAGGCATAATTTTGTAAGAAGCTTGTGCCTCTGAGAGGCTGAACTGTAGTAACTTTTGGAGCTCAGTCTCCTAGAATGTAAATTAGTGGAGCAAACATGCTCTTATAATAGTGTACCTGTTCAGAGCTATAATGCTCATACCTTAATATATCTTGCTATTGTACCAGATTTTTGGACTTACAGTCCACTGTTGTTAATAGCGCTGACAAGCTTATTTGTTGTTGTCGTTTGTTCCAAACCTTCTTCAATAGAATTTTAAAATATAAAAAAGGAAATAAATAAAATGTCAAGACGTTGTGCCTTAACTTATGCTCTGGTCATTTCCTTGTCCGCCCATTCACCCCGGCACCTTCAACACCTCTCTGTTCCACGATATTTCCGTGTCAATAATAATAATAATAATAATAATAATAATAATAATAATAATAATAATAATAATAATAATAATAATAATAATAATAATAATACGGTACGAAAGTTCTAGTAACTTTACTATTAAAGGTAAACCATGTGCACACTACAGCGGCTACGCGTATTTCTCATTCAAAATACGATTACAGTTGGGCAACGCACCGCTAGCGTTATTCTATCGCAGTTGGTAGACGACAGCGGGGCGAGCAGTGGGGACGACAGTGGGCCGAGTACAGTCATCACATGACAGAATAAGATGAATTGAGTGGAAGTTTCACAAAACTTAACATCTACAAATTTATCAATTTTAAGATACTGGTGTATCCTTGTTGTTGGTTTTTTTTTTTTTTGCTAGTTACTTCACGTCGCACCGACACAGATAGGTCTTATGGCGACAATGGGACAGGAAAGGCCTAGGAATTAGAAGGAAGTGTCCGTGGTCTTAATTAAGGTACAGTCCCAGCATTTGCCTGGTGTGAAAATGGGAAATCACGGAAAACCATCTTCAGGGCTGCCGACAGTGGGATTGGAACCCACTATCTCCCGGATGCGAGCTCACAGCTGCGCGCTCCTAACCGCACGGCCAACTAGCCCTGTTCTTATGTTCTAGCACTTTTTTTTTTTGCTAGGGGCTTTACGTCGTACCGACACAGATAGGTCTTATGGCGACGATGGAAGAGGAAAGGCTTAGGAGTTGGAAGGAAGCGGCCGTGGCCTTAATTAAGGTACAGCCCCAGCATTTACCTGGTGTGAAAATAGGAAACCATGGAAAACCATCTTCAGGGCTGCCGACAGTGGGATTCGAACCCACTATCTCCCGGATGCAAACTTACAGCCGCGCGCCTCTACGCGCACGCACAACTCGCCCGGTTGTTTTAGCACCATCTGAATTCATTGCCATAGTCGAAATTTAGCTAAACTTAACATCTGGTGGATGAAGTTACGGAGTTTTCACAAAACATAACATCTACTGGCAACGGGTTTTACAAAAGTGAACTTCTACACTTCACTTACTGAAACTTGAAATCTATATATTTAAAACGAAATCGCATTTGCACTGAACCACTACATAACTGAACTGGAAAGGAGTTTGAGGAAGGAAAAGAACCTTGTCCTACGGCTCTTATCGGATTCGTGTGCCTCACAGAACAAAAATTCTACAGTCTTGTCCATTCTCATGAAAATAGTAGATAATTCTATTTTCAAGAAGATTCTCCATTTTTTCCCCATCCGAGGTCACAGTTAACTTCCTCTTTGGAAATATTGAGAAAGAGTATCGAAGAGTAGACCCTCAGAATATCATGCGATGTTAGGGAAACATGGGAAGTGCCTAAGTCTTGGGAGAGACTGGCAAATATTTGATTTTAAATCTAAATCTCGGGAAATTTTTGAAGAAGAAGCTTCCATTCAAAATGACTGACGTCCGTGAAAGCAACATACGCAGGGTTCAGTATTGAATTTGAAGTTCTTAAGCCGAAAATAAATAATGCAAAGACAATTGATAGAGCTGAGAAGCTTCCATTCATAAATCACGTTAGTGAAAAAAAGAGTGCTGATATAAATAAGTTACTGAAGTACTTCGATGTGTCTTCACAAGAAGTGTTAACTTTTTATGAAGACGTGTGACGGGATTGTCAGAAGGATGGTGAGGATAAAGCAGCGTCTGTGTATTTTGATGAAGGAACTTCATATGAGTTGATAATATTGTGTTTATCAGTGTAGTGTCCTGTTATTTTAGGACTTTATTATTGATAATATTTTTGGACAATTAATCAATAATACATCTGAACAAAGGCATATAAAAATGCCTGAGATTTATTATTCTTCCTTTCATTGCACAATATGTTTTAAATGTCTAAGGATGGTAGGTTTTTCTTGAAAATCTTGATTGAGAAGTTTAGAAACTGATAATAGAAATGTGTAGTTAACCTTTATAAAAATCTGTTATTTTCAATGATAATTTAGAGACAATATTTAGTTACAAAACATGTAAAATATCCACTATTTTTTTATATCAATTTCTTGAAACTGATATTAGCTGCAAAAATACTGTGTTTCATTTGTGAGTTAATTAAAACAAAACATCTCTCCTGAAAATTTATAGCCTAAATTTGTAGATGCCAAGTTTTGTGAAAACCTCTCCACCCTGCTCAATTCTAGAGAAGAAAGTGCTATAAATAGAGAGAATTCAGAATGGCATGTGTGTTGATCGTCCAGAGGTTAGCGACGACAGAGTGAAGGGAGACACTGTATAATCAAGAGTGACGATTGATCAACTGAGCAGTCATAAATTTAGCGCGCTGCTGAACCTGTCGATAGAGCACCGCACGTGAACAAGCAGCAGTTCCTGGTACGGCCGAGTGCAATCATATTTTGAAGACGTAATACTGTACGTGCAATATAAAGCGGACGAAAGGAGGGGAGCGGCGATAAGACGCTTCTCAAATGAAAATTCAAGGAGAGGTCGAGAAGCTCTTCGGGTTAAAGGTGTTGACATTCTGAGCGCCATCAGTTTGGAGATTCGGACGCTGTTCATTTGGGAATACTGAAGGGTCTCCAAGAGGTGAGGAAGACACTTCGATCTCTCGAATTTACTCGGAACAATTGGATGAACTCACAGCTAGTCAGTCCAAAGACGAGATAAAGTGTGACAGGATCACTGGGAGCGTTATAATATGCTGCACTTAACAAAAAGAGGAAAATAAAACATGCACAGATTTAAATTCTGCGTAATGCTGGGAAGGAGCTTACATAAGAAGCTATCATCAAATCGATTTTAACATGCTTTATCAAAGCAGCATTTTGAAAAGCTCCTGAGGTCTTGCAACGAATGTGATGTATATGATTGTCATGAGTCCATTAACACGTCCATAAAGCTCCGGCTGAATGCCTCTGCCACCCTGCAGATGGCTATATACGCGCGTGAGAGGTAGAAAATGTCAGTAAAATCTACACGCAAGCTTTTCAACAACGGTGCTTTGGAACGAAATCTAAACATACGGCGTCGTGAACACATTAAGAAGGATGAAGTACTGCGAAGAAGGGGTATTCGGTAGCGAAGCTAAGAAGCTGCCCCCCCCCCCTCTCCCTCCCGCAATAATTAATAATGGGTCCCTCGTTTCCTGATAAGGGCATCCGGGAGATAGTAGGTTGGAATCCCACTATCGGCAGCCCTGAAAATGGTTTTCCGTGATTTCCCATTTTCACACCAGGCAAATGCTGGGGCTGTACCTTAATTAAGGCCACGGCCGCTTCCTTCCAACTCCTTGTCCTTTCCTATCCCATCGTCGCCATAAGACCTATCTGTGTCGGTGCGACGTAAAACCCCTAGCAAAAAAAAAATCCTGATAAGGAAAGTTACACATTTATTTCGCAGAATAAGGTTGAATATTATTACAATGAACAGCAACGACAGGAATTAAAATACTACGCTGACATGGTACGAACACACACACAAGAAATGCGTATTCCAATTTAGTAACCAAAACACGGTAACACGTCACAATATTACGAAATAATCACGTTCCTAGAACCAAATAATTTACAACTCAACCGTCAATCGTAGACCTACTTACCTACACTGACTGCCGAGAGTTATAAACCAGCTCGAGACTTCATTATTTAGAGTTTAGATAAGGAGGATGTCTTTGATATCGCATCTTCGCTGACTACTGGGTTCTCAGAACTGGCTAATTACTTCAAAAGCCTTGTTTATTGTTGTGAGTGGCTGCAAAGAGTGGCTATTATTGGAATAGGCTGGACCCACATTATTTCAGAGATAGCTACCGGATAGCTACCATGCCCCTACTGACGAAAAAAGCTCTGCACTACGACGGCCTAAGTTTGGAATAACCCTCTGTAAAACAAATAATACTGTGTTGTGTGGTGTAGCTTTATCAATATGTGAAATCACTCTTCAGCTACTGAAGTAAGAAACAGGCATGAACCCCTCACAAGCCGTGCCCCCACCCCTCGCCGCCCCGCGGGGTCAACGGGGGCCTTATCGCCGCCACTGTCTCCATTGCCTGAACAAAAATCGTAGCCGAAAGAGGATCGGAACTTGTGGGCACGTTCTACCCATTGGAATTAAAAAATACTCCCCAAAACGGCACTGTTGTGGGTATCGCCGGGTGGACACGGGAGTAGAATAGAATGTTTGCAAAAGATCTTGAACACGCGAAAGTGAACAGGGATGAAAGCCGAAAACCTGGTGACTGATCGGATTCGCTGGAGGAAAATTATCGCCCAATATGCTACTTAGCATTGGATGAAATAAGTCTCACTAAGTTTGAAAGCAAGAAGACTTCAGTAGCCTCTTATTTCACTGGCCGCATTTTTCGCGACATCGAGCTCTTAACTAACAACTACGGCGGGGACTTATAGCCACCTAAAAATTTGCATAAACCATCCCCTTGGCATTTAAAAAAACTCAGCGTATGATATGTGAATCATGCTACTTCGTTCGCAGATAAAAATTAGAAGAAGTCGAAAGTTATTATTATTATTATTATTATTATTATTATTATTATTATTATTATTATTATTATTATTATTATTATTATTATTATGTGAGCCCGGAAGTTAGGCAAAATGCTTTTTTTATCTGGGTGGATATATCGAAGTGTCACATAGAGACAAATATGCTTTCGTACGTTTGGGAACGGTAAGACCAGTTATTATTTTGCCCTTTTTTAACCTATTTTATCTTCCGTAGCCTATTTGATATTTTAATGCCTTTTTTAAGATGTGGATATTTTCTGCTGTTATTTCTTCTTCTTCTTAATCAGTTTACCCTCCAGGGTTGGTTTTTCTCTAGGACTCCGCGAGAGATCCCACCTCTACCGCCTCAAGGGCAGTGTCCTGCAGCTTCAGATTCTGGGTCGGGGGATTCAACTGGGGAGAATGACCAGTACCTCGCTCAGGCGGCCTTACCTGATATGCTGAACAGGGGCCTTGTGTGGGGATGGGAAGATTGGAAGGGATAGACAAGGAAGAGGGAAGGAAGCGGCGGTGGCCTTAAATTAGGTACCATCCCGGCATTCGCCTGGAGGAGAAGTGGGAAACCACGGAAAACCACTTCGAGGATGGCGGAGGAGGGAATGGAACCCCCCTCTACTCAGTTGACCTCCCGAGGCTGAGTGGACCCCGTTCCAGCCCTCGCACCTCTTTTCAAATCGTGGCAGAGCCGGGAATCGAACCCGGGCCTCCGGGGGAGGCAGCTAATCGCGCTAACCACTAGAACACAGAGGCGGACTCTGCTGTTATTTATGTCTTAAAATTAATCAATGAAAAGAAAATATATAATTCCAACGTACTGTATTAATAATAAAGAGAAAAAAATAACATTTACACAAACTATATTTTCATGTTACACAAGTCTCTACTCAAAACTCCACTGGCCAAATGGTCGAGAGTGTTGCCAGGTCCCGTCCTTGCTACGTAAAATTAAGTGGTGGTGGTGATTATTGTTTTAAGAGGAAGAACAACTTGGTAACTATCCGCTACTAACACTAATCAGAAGTAAAATGGAGGAGGTCCGATACTTCGAAAAATGAAGGTATCGACGAAAGAAAGGAAAGGCCCACGAAGGCTTCGCAAATCTAATACCTTCGGGGTCGGAAAAGAACAAGAGTTGACCAAGGGAGGTTAGAGAGGAAAAGCAAGAGCGCGGAACCTGACACAAATAAGTGGAAACAACTCCAGACTCAGCTAGGGGAACCGTGGTCGCCAACCCACACTCCCATGTTGAGAGGCCCTTATCCCTCTTTTAGTCGCCTCTTACGACAGACGGGGGATACCGTTTACGTTATCCTATCATCCCCACCCACAGGGGGATGTAAGATTAAGTACTAAAATCTGATGCATGTGTGTGTTACATAGCATCTTTATTATTTTGTCATTATAAATGCCTATTTTATTTATTTTACTGCCTGTTTCCTAAATGTTACGTGCTTATTTGCCTGCATATTTTAGCAAAATTAAATGCCTGAACTTCCGCGCTCTAATTATTACCACTGAAGACGCTGTTATCTCTTCCAGACAATAATTATGTCAACATGACACTTCAAATCAATCTTAGTCAGGACATCTTACAATGGACAACCAGATATTGTTCCAAATTTTGAAAAGTAAAACTGCCAGTTTTAAATTGAGAAAATTACATGACATTAGGGGACAGGATGTAAGAACAGTTAGCTCTGCTGGGGTGAAACCTGGTGCTGGTGCAGCAATGCCCAAAGCACCCTTTCAGCCAGGATTCCTCTGCATTACACTGTGAAATTTGGCACAGATCTCATCTCCTGTCACTCCATTAAGGTTAGCAATGATCGCCTCCACCGCACGAACAATCCCTACAGCCTTCACAAGAGGTCATTCTCTCTCTTCTAGCTGCTTTATTTTGGAAGTTAGCTATTCAAACGCAGTAGCGGCGATTAGGGGAGCTGAGCGGGTGCACCCCCCCCCCCCCCCGAACTTCGTGGAGAAAATGCTATTTTAGCCGGCTGAAACTAGGAATTATTTTTAAAAAGCTGTTTGCACACGCCCTGTTGTCTTGAGCTAATACTTCCCTTTATTTTCTTAGCGGAAATACGCACCAAATGTTCGTCGCGGTTAACCGATTTGTATAGCGCCACAGCTAGTAGTGGAGTCTTTGCATGTCCTGTGAGGAAGGGTAACAGGGGTATATTTTTGCCCAAGTCATGGACATTCAGGTATGATTCACCCGCTTGCTTCGCGCATTCGTCAGTCTGGCAGTCTCTCTGTTGTCTGTTAGTTTCTTAGTGTTTATTCAAATTCTAAATTATGTTTAATTCTGTAATCACGCCGTACTTCTATTTAATTGTAATACATGTGTAACTGTTCCTTTGGTGAAGGTGTTACGGCACTTAACGCCCTTGAAAGGGCCTTGGCTTGCCCAGTGACCGCTGCTCAGCCCGAAGGCCTGCAGATTACGAGGGATCGTGTGGTCAGCACGACGCATCCTCTCGGCCGTTATTCTGGGCTTTCTAGACCGGGGCCGCTATCTCACCATCAGATAGCTCCTCAATTCTAATCACGTAGGCTCGGTGGACCTCGAACCAGCCCTTAGGTCGAGAGAAAAATCCCTGTCCTGGCCGGGAATCGAACCCGGGGCCTCCGGGCGAGAGGCAAGCACGCTACCCCTACATCACGGGGCCGGCGTTATTGTATAGTATTGATTCGAAATCTCAAAAAACTATTATTACTGTCAGCCTTCACCTCTCTATCAAAATTCGCTCAGAGAGCACCAGAAACCGTACCATTTTGTAGCTTTTCTTTTCAGTTTTAATGTATATATACACCCCGTCCCCACCGGCCGCTATATCCCACAAACCCGCGTACTTCCTGTTGCCTGTGCATTATTTCGCCCCCTCAGTTCAAATTCCCAATCGCCGCTACTGTTCTAACTTGGAAGAAATGTACGGTACGTGAGACTGCTGAAAATCTTACGGTTGGCCAGTGCAGGGTGCAGGTCGCTCCAAGCAGAATCAAGAGGACAGAAAGAACGCTGTAATCGCATGTAAGTGCCTGTATTTGGAAGCTACCTGCAAAGAATGCCTGCTTTCAGCGGTTATCTGTCCGACTCGTTGGCTGAATGGTCAGCGTACTGGCCTTCGGTTCAGAGGGTCCCGGGTTCGATTCTAGGCCGGGTCGGCGATGTTAACCTTCATTGGTTAATTCCAGTGGGTCGGGGGCTCACACATAACACTATCCTCCACCACAATAACGCGCAGTTACCTACACACGGCAGATGCCGCCCACCCTCATCGGAGGGTCTGCCTTACACGGGCTGCACCCGGCTAGCGATAGCCACACAAATTAATTAATTAGAGGTCATCTGGTAAAAAAGACTAACAAAGTAGAGACGGGTGGAAAAATAAGATTTCAAAACTCAATATTTGTCACTTTAGGCACTTAATATGTAAAAATCTTCAAAACAGGCATTTACTGGCACTATAAAACCCATTTATTTCCTTCACAAATCGACTGAAACAAATTTTAGACTTGCGAGGCTACAGTTTGGATTTAGAATAAATATAGGCATTTATAACGAAATCCTCGCTTTACTCATAGCATACTAAATCCCCAGCTCATTAAAAACAAGGACAATCACAATTACCGTAAAACTAGAACATACTCACTTAACGAGCGCAGAGAACCCTAGAGAATCCGGGCTGTGTTCCCGGTTTCGGAGGATGTAAAGTAATGATAATATTGTACTCACCGCAGCAGAGCATGTTGTGGCTCCACACTGTCTGGCCCGTCCAGACTCACTTCTCCTTGGGGTGAGCCATGGAATGTCCCTCCCCCGCCCCCGCCTCAGGAATGTGGGGGGTCGCTACCTGGCCTACCGGTACGGTACTCCTTTGTTAGGGAGCTCAAGGTCGGGGCTGCAAGCGAACACTCCTCCACACTTTCATCTGGTCCCAATCTTATTTCAACGATCAACACACAAGGTTACAGTTCGTCTCCCAGCGGGTGGAGGAACTTCTGGATGATCCCATTGCTCGTAGAAAGAGTTACGAATTTAATAACTAGGCTATTCACTAAACACTAATCTACTTTTTCTCGTATGATATAGATGGGGTCATCAATGCATAGACTGGTTTGATGCAGCACTCCATGTCACCCTATCCTGTGCTAACCTTTTTATTTCAACGTAACTAGGATTTAGAAATGGCAATAAGGGGCAGCTCATGTCGACACGACATAATGACATTAAATGGATTTATTTCTGCTTCCCCCCATTTGGAGGCTGCCAAAAATATAAAGCTTACATGAAAAGTTGATTAATAATTACAAGGATCGTATAAAATATGGCTATAAATGATTGGTATACCATATTAAAGCCAACGTATTACTTAAAAATCGTATCAGTCAATCATTTTGAAATCCATGAGGAATTCCTTAAACGACAAAGGTATAGCTAAGAGTATAAATGATGTTTTGTTATTGTTGACGATCCTTTCAGGGCTGCTAACCCAATGTCCTTAATAAATTGGTTATCCAAATTAAATTTCTTACAAAATTGTGAAATGTGTGAGTAATGGTGCCTCTTGCTCCTGTCATCAATCCTAAAACATATATGGAGTCCAGATGATATTTCGCAGCGTAGTATAGAATTGTGCGTTAATATATATCACATTTTCTCCTTGTGTACATCATGTGGTTGAGTGGATGATGCCTCGGTTCTAATTGTGGGCTCTATTATGAACCCTTTACTTGAGCTACTGTACTATAAATACATTATAGGCACAAATTTTACTAGAGTATTTTGCTGTTTCATTTTCTACATAAACATTTTAAAACCCGTATTTTTCTTCACTTTTGTGTGTATGTTCAGTCTTCAGTCCTAAGGCTGGTTGGATCCTCAACAGCTCTGCCATCAGCTGTCATAGATGGCCTAGGCATCACTGAAGAGGCGTACTAGGGAAATGAGGAGTGGGATAGTTTCCCGTTGCTTTCCTCACAGAGCCAGAAGTTGCTATTACATATCAGTCTGCCAAACCCACTGAAATGCATGCACCGACCGACCCTATGAGAAACATTTTCATACCATTCATAGCAGGGACTGGCTGTGCAAGGAATGGCATTACTAGCATCACTCGTACCTCAGTCACTTTCATATTGTCGAAGCCAAGGATAAGACTGAGACAGATCAATGAAAGTAACAACATTGCTCTAGCCCATACCAGAAGACATAGTGCACTGTAAACACTAGGTCCTGCCAGCAAAGGCATTCTTCACTTTAATCTCTTTTATTAATCTTTTTTTTAAGTAAAGCTGAACCTCCCTCAATGAAATCATGATATTTCTGACAACTACGATCAAAATTGAGCGAGACTTGAATTTCTGACTTTATCAGGGTTGCTGAACGTCTGTTCCTTTTATCATTCCATTATTGTTTTTAAGAATTGATAAACATTCGAACCAGGTATATATTTGGAACAGCGTCTAAATTAACTTTAGAGTAAAAAAGTCACCCATTTTCAATTCACATTACAACTCTGATCACTATCAGTATCAATACAGGTATATCTATCTCCAGCATAATCTAATTTCATGTTATGGGAAGAAAATTTTTCATAAAAGCTCTCCAGATTAAAATCTGAACCAATAGTACAGTAAATTTCAATTAATTAATGAATGAAACGAAATGCGCACATTTGTGCATACTTAAATAGTTAGTTCTCTTTTCTGCACTCTATGAGAGATTTCACTCCTTTTGCGCAGCTGAGTAGATGGTATCTTGTACATGTTTGGTTGCAAAGTTCACATTTACACTTATCACCTGGCGTATGGAATGACTTGATCACGCATATTTTATGATGGAGACCATTGACCGCGTAACGAGTCACCATATGCCTGAGCTCATAGTTTGCCATCGCCAAAGCTCTGTTCATCATGGCTTCAATGCTGTAAAAATCTTCCCAAATACTTGATCTCTTTTCATACCGCTCTTTTATATGTTTCTCTGATGCAATCGCGTATGGGAGTCCTAATTTGATTTTGATATCTTCTATATAGAAAGACTCCTTTGCCAGTTAATATACGAACCTCGTTTGTGTGAATTTTGACACGCACAGAGTATGTTTGAGGAAGCTTGCTTTCACTCTTTCTATGACTGCCAGGTCTGTAGTTGTTAGATTATTCCATATTAACTGAATCTCGTATGTAATTATGGGTGTTATCTTAGTATTGAAAAGAAATAATGCCGTCTTGACGTCCAATAGTTCTGGGTGTAAGATGTCCTGAAAGGCACTGACTGCTGCTATCGCCTTCTCTTTTACATGTATTTTGAACGATGTTCTTGCTTATTGTAGGCGTATTCCTATGTAGTTATAGTGATTGACTACCGTGAGTTCTTCTTTTCCATATTGTATGATATCCTTTTTGGCTATTTTGCCTCCCTTTATGAAAATCATTTCCACGGTTTTGCTTCTGTTTATAGTGAAGTCATTCTGCTTAGCCCAGTTTTGTAGTCTGTCAAAAGATTTTTGTAGTTCTTCTTTGTTATTGGAGCCGATGACCATGTCATCTGCATACATTTATATTACTACTGGTACATTTTCAGCTATGACCATCTCCACAATATCTGCTGTTGCCACGTTGAATAGTATTGGGCTTATTGGGTATCCTTGTAGGACTCCATTTGTATAATACTATCTGAAATACTGGTTCCATCATCTATAGTTATTGTGTTTACTGTGAAGATGTTGTTTATTACGGTAACTAATCTGTTATTTTCTCCTAAGATCGCTTCTGGTTTCTTGATTAATTTCTGCCTATTTGTATTTAGGAAATCAAATGCCTTGTTGTAATCAATGAAGATTGCGAAGAATTTTTGTTTTGGGTGTCTTAACGTGTCGTCAATACTATCTAGTAGATTCTGTACTGCATGCGTAGTCGATCTTCCTCGACAAAAGCTGAACTGGTTGTCCGGAATCTTTTCATCTACTTCTTTTGTCAATCGTTGTGTACGGAGTCTGGTGAAAACGTTGAATGTATTGCTCTCCAGAGCTATGCCTCTATATGAGTCTGGTGCGCTTGTATTGCCTTTGCATAGGATTTTTACTGTAGATTCTCTCCACATTTGAGGTATATCCCCTTTCTCAATTCAATAGTGAGGTCCATACTCCAATAAAGGATCCCATTGAGGTCTTTATGTGTGCATTGTATATTCCATCGGGGCCCGCTGCTTTATTAGATGCTAGGTGTTATATTGTTGTTTCCACTTGCTTTTTAGTGAAATTCTGGAATGCCTGATCTTGTTCAGTGACTATCTTCTTCTCTGTTGCATGCATACTACCTTCTCTATTTAAGACACCAGAGAAATGGGTCTTCCATGAATCCATTGTTATGTCATGAGGAAATCGCGTTTTCCGTGGGTTTTGGGCTTGGAAAGATCTTTCTTTTGCTATTTCTGCCAATTTCGTTTGCCTTATTCTCAAGGTATAATTGTTTCTTTTCTTTTATCATCATCTTAAATGCTTTGCGTGCAATGGCGCATTCTGCCAGATTAGTGGTTGTGGTGAAAATGAATGAGACATAAATGATCGGAAGGGACTTTTTCGGTAACTTTTGTTATGCACATGTTTTAGATAAAACATGTATTTTCGGGGATATTTGGAAATTTGTGAAAAATATTACAATCGTGAAAATCTCCATTATTTTTTTCTCACACGGTAAAATCGCACGAAACGGAAAAGATCGGAATTATATTCTAAACATCTTTCGTTATTCGATACGGCGGATATTAGCGGAGAAATCTGGCATATACTGCCTTAGCCTCTTTAAAATTACTAACACCGAGCTCGATAGCTGCAGTCGCTTAAGTGCGGCCAGTATCCAGTAATCGGGAGATAGTGGGTTCGAGCCCCACCGTCGGTGGCCGTGAAGATGGTTTTCCGTGGTTTCCCATTTTCACACCAGGCAAATGCCGGGGCTATACCTTAATTAAGGCCACGGCAGCTTCCTTCCATTTCCTAGGCCTTTCCTATCCCACCGTCGCCGTAAGACATATCTGTGACGGTGCGACGTAAAGCAAAATAGCAAAATAGCAATAGCAATTAAAATTACTAACCCATTTTGTTATTATTGTTGCTAGGTGCGTCTTATAACGTGCTACTTTCAGAGCTGAAAACAAGCAATTACCGAGCTCGATAGCTGCAGTCGCTGAAGTGCGGCCAGTATCCAGTTAATCGGGAGATAGTGGGTTCGAACCCCACTGTCGGCAGCCCTGAAGATGGTTTTCTATGGTTTCCCATTTTCACACCAGGCAAATGTTGGGGCAGTACCTTAATTAAGACCACGGCCGCTTCCTTCCCAGTCCTAGCCCGTTCGTGTCCCATCGTCGCCATAAGACCGATCTGTGTCGGTGCAAGGTAAAGCCAATAGGGGAAAAAAAAAAAAAAGCAATAGTCCAATTTAATTTTAAAACACTTTTGGGATCTGTTTCTGCATCCATAAGCACAAGAGCCTGGCGTAATTTTCTTCAAAACTCAGGCCTCAGAAATTCGTAAATTCACACACATTTCATAACTAATAATACTAAATAATCCCCTGCGTTTAATAAGAACATATTTTTTGTACTATTAATGTTAATGATGATGATGATGCTTGTTGTTTAAAGGGGCCTAACATAGAAGGTCATCGGCCCATTAATGTTAAAAACAGGTAGCCTACACTTCACTGAAATTGCATAAAGAGTGATCTTACTCTGTGCGGAATGCATGCATTTAAATCAGCTGTCGCGATATTTGGCTAAAAGACGGCGGAGCCAATCAGAATGAAGCACTCGTTGGCCACACTGCACATACAGAGTCACTGTAACCGAAACTCTCTTGGGTGTCTACGGCTGAGATTTAATGAATTTTGTCGGGTAAACACCAAATGTGTCACCAGAGATCTTGTACATGCCGACATCGTACGACGTGGAGTGTCGAATGGACTTGTTCCCCCGTTCAAAAATCCGACTACCTCTGCCGGATTTGAACTCGCTACCTTGGAATCCGGAGGCCGACACTCTACCACTGATCCACAGAGGCAGCTAATGCTGATGCCGGGATGGTACCTAACTTAAGGCCACGGCCGCGTTCTTCCCTCTTCCTTGTCTATCCCTTCCATTCTTCCCATCCCCCCCCCACAAGGCCCCTGTTTAGCATAGCAGGTGAGGCCGCCTGGGCGAGGTACTGGTCTTCATTCCCAGTTGTATCCCCGACCAAATGTCTCACGCTCAGGACACTGCCCTTGAGGCGGTAGATGTGGGATACCTCGCTGAGTCCGAAGGAAAAACCAACCCTGGAGGGTAAACGAATTAAATAAGTAGGCTAAGTATGTATGTTGTGTATTCAGCCCGAAGGCTGGCCTGATCCTCCACAGCTCCACCAAAGGATTTCATAGACAGCCTAGGCGCCACTGAAGAGGCATACTAGGGAAATGGGGAGTGAGGTAGTTTCCCGTTGCTTTCCTCGCCGAGCCAGAAGTTGCTATTGCATATCAGTCTGCCAAGCCCACTGAAATGCATGCACCAACCGACCTTATGGGCGATATTTTCACACTAATCATAACAGGGACTGGCTGCATAAGGAATGGTATTACTAGCATCGCTCATACCTCGGTCACTTTCATATTGTCAAAGCCAAGGATGAGACTGAGACAGGTCAATGAAAGTAACAAATTGCTCTAGCCCATACCAGAAGACATAGTGCACTGTAAACACTACATCTCGCCAGCGAGGGCTCGCTAAGTAAGTAATCACATAAATAAGTCTTCTTCTTTATCTGTTTACACTCGAGGGACGGGTTTTCCCTCGGATTCAGCGAGGGATCACACCTCTACCTCTTCAAGGGCAGTGTCCTGGAGCTTAATACTCTGGGTCGGGGAATACAACTGGGGAGGATGACCAGTACCTCGCCCAGGCGGCCCTCCCCTGCTATGCTGAACAGGCGCCTTGCGGGAGGATGGGAAGATTTGAAGGGATAGACAAGGAAGAGGGAAGAAAGCGGCCGTGACCTTAAGTTAGGTACCATCCCGGCATTTGCCTGGAGGAGAAGTAGGAAACCACAGAAAACCACTTCCAGGATGGCTGAGGTGGGAATCGAACCCACCTATACTCAGTTGACCTCCCAAGGCTGAGTGGACCCCATTCCAGCCCTCGTACCACTTTTCAAATTTCGTGGCTGAGCCGGGAATCAAACCCGGGCCTCCGGGGGTGACAGCTAAGTACACTGACCACTACACAACAGAGGCGGACAACTTAACTAACTAAATAAATAAATGCTAAATAAGTATTAAATAAATAAACAAATAATAAAGATATAATTAAATGCATATTTACATTCATAAATGAGTAAAAATAAACACGTAAGTAAATACATAACTAAATACACAAATATGTACGCTATATTGCCCCGAATGTCATTCTGCACTTGAAAGGTGATATCACTACGTCCTTGTTGAATGGGTTGAAATACACAGTTCGTATCGTATCGTATCGCAGTTCGTTTACCCTCCAGGGTTGGCTTTTCCCTCGGACTCAGCGAGGGATCCCACCTCTACCGCCTCAAGGGCAGTGTCCTGGAGCTTCAGACTTTCGGTCGTGGGATACAACTGGGAAGGTGGACCAGTACCTCGCCCAGGCGGCCTTACCTGCTATGCTGAACAGGGGCCTTGAGGTGGATGGGAAGATTGGAAGGGATTGACAAGGAAGCGGCCGGAGGAGAAGTGGGAAACCACGGAAAACCACTTCCAGGATGGCCGAGGTTGGATTCGAACCCACCTCTACTCAGTTGATCTCCCGAGGCCGAGTGGACCCCGTTCCAGCTCTCGTACCACTTTTCAAATTTCGTGGCAGAGCAGCGAATCGAACCCGGGCCTCCGGGGATGGCAGCTAATCACACTAACCACTGCACCAGAGAGGCGGACACAGTTCGTAAGTAGAGAAATAAATGAAGCGTGAGGACGAATAAGCCATGTTTCTAGTTATGAGCTTGAAACGTTCGGAGAGCTCAGTATGCCTGGCGGAAGGCAAATGCGCACGTAGACCCTTACTCCGCACAAGCTAATTCTCTAACACAACTTGTGGAAATCGTGTTCATATACCTCACTCCGCCAAATAATCAACATTGGTAAAACATTTACGCTTCAATATTGTCAGGTTTGCATCTGGCTGCAGTAATGATATTAAACAGTGTTTAGTCTAGCACAGATGTCTCTCATAGCTTGGTTGTTTAGGAAATGTGATATTACTTTTCCGTCTTCCGTTTTTACTATTTGTTGGAGTTAAGCACGAATTGGACGTTTCTGGACATATTTAGCCTTATTTTATGAGGCATATACATGTACATTTTACCATTTTTATTGTTTCGGTCACATTTCAGTCATTTCAATTGTCTAAGATCACATTTTGCACACAAAAAATAGACTGTACTTTGAACGTGATGTCCGATGTTGCATGTGTAAATAAGTTTGCGGCATTGTGACGGAACTTCAATTTATGGCTTCAAACTTGGACTTACCGAGCTCGATAGCTGCAGTCGCTTAAGTGCGGCCAGTATCCAGTATTCGGGAGATAGTAGGTTCGAACCCCACTGTCGGCAGCCCTGAAAATGGTTTTCCGTGGTTTCCCATTTTCACGCCAGGCAAATGCTGGGGCTGTACCTTAATTAAGGCCACGGCCGCTTCCTTCCCACTCCTACCCTTTCCTGTCCCATCGTCGCCATAAGACCTATCTGTGTCGGTGCGACGTAAAGCAAGTAACAAAAAAAAAAAAACTTGGACTTAAGATTGTGACTCAGTTTTGCTCGTTGGGGGCTCCGCCCACAAACCCCCAATGCTTCTACGTTAGAAAATTAGTGTGACGAAACGGTACGTCGTACCGAGAAACGGATTGCGTCATCAGACGACTCTTTTAGTGGCCTAATTTTTTGGTCCCGAGACATTTGTTGTATATAGGCTATTTACACTGACTGAGCAAATGTCATGGGATAGCGGAGCACTGATGCGCAGGTGTGTTGTCTATGCACCACACGCCCCCTGTGCCAGCGGCAGTTGTATAGGAGACCTTGTGAGCAGTGGCTGTGCATGTGACAGGTGTAACATGGAACGTCGTCATGAGCTAACACCGTTCGAACGGGGTATGGTGGTCGATGCGCAACGAATGGGAAGTGCGATTTCGGAAGTGGTGCGGGAATTCGGCTTGACACGATCAGCAGTGTCCAGGGTGTATCGTGAATGGTTGAATGCGGGTGTCACCGTCCACAACAGACGAACGACCGGCCGTCCAGCCACCCTCGATGACCATGACCGGCGATATCTGAGACGGATTGTCAATAGTGACAGACGGGCAACCGTGCAACAAATCACGGCTCAGTTCAACACAGGCCGTGCTAAACACGTCTCCCAGTGGACAGTCCGTAGGAACATGGGTTCTATGGGGTATGGGAGCCGGCGCCGCACACGGGTGCCACTGTTAACCCAACGTCATCGGGCACAACGACGCGCATTTGTCACCAGTCACCAGGGATGGACACTGGAACAATGGCGTAACGTGATATGGTCGGACGAATCACGATTTCAACTGCACCATGCCGATGGGAGGCACCGTGTATCGCGCAGACAACTTGAAGCGATGGATCCCGCCTGCCTCAAAGGTGTGGTCCAGGGCGCTGGTGTCTCTGTTATGGGCTGGGGTGCATTTTCCTGGTATGGAATGGGCCCCCTAGTCGTTCTGGAAGAGATTTTTAATGGTACGCGATATGTTGAGCTGCTCGGACACCATCTCCACCCATTATTGGCCTTCCAGCGCCAGGACGGTTCTGCGGTGTTTCAAGATGATAACGCGCCGCCACATCGCCCGGGAATGGTTCCAGGAAAATGCAGCGGAGGTTCAACGACTGCCATGGCCACACAGGAGCCCCGATATGAACCCTATCAAGCATATCTGGGATGTCCAGGAACGCAGGCTCCGTGCCATGGATCCTGCACCAACGAACAGACCAGCATTGGCGGCCGCTCTGCAATCGATTTGGTGTCATCTGCGTCCAGAAGACTACCAGGGACTTGTCGACTCATTTCCACGTCGTCTCACTGCAGTTCGCAGGACCAGAGGAGGCCCCACACGCGATTAGGTGACTATCTCATGACATTTGTTAAGTCAGTGTATACCACAGATAGAGGTGAATGTTTCGATCGACGTCAAATTTCGACGCTTTTCACAAGCTGAAAAAATATTTTGCCAACTTAGCGGACAACTACAGTCTTGAAACTTGCATCGGCGTTCAAACGACCTACAATGTTGGTTTTTTGACGTTTTGTCGTATCTTCGTCGGCTGCACATTAGGATGCTTTAGATTCTTAGATTAGGCTGAAATTGCAGTACAGTTTCCGCATATATCTTTCGTTTGCCCGTACATGTATGGCAGATAGAATAATGAAAACTGGTTTACATATGGCCAATTGTTGTGCCAAGGATCCTGCTGAATTTTCTGTTTCTATCTGTCTTATGTGTGGGAATCAGTAAAATAATATATGGAAAACAAACAAAATTGACCAAAACTGGGAAAAGCAGGTCAAACTAGGGTACAAGGGGTCGAGATACGACAAAAAGTGATAGGACCAAAGTAGTATAAGTGGCGTGTTCGGCGGCCTCCACCTCCACAGGCCCTCCGCAGAGGCCTCCTCCGCCACCTCCTCCTCACGCTCTCCACCGCATTGCTATGCTGGCTAAGAGCGCGACACTAACTTCACATCCGCCATCTTAGAGTGGCTTACCCTAACTCTTTACGCGTAAAAGAGCAGCCTAACCTCACGGAAGGGCTCAACCTCAGTTTTACAGCCGGATGCCCTTCCTGACGCCTACGAGAGCGAGCCTAACCTCACATCCGCCATCTTGGAGGAGCTTAACCTAACTTTTGACGCACAAGACAGCAAGTCTAACCTCATGGAGGAGCCTAACCTCAGTTTTACGGCCGGATGCCCTTCTCGATGCCAACTGCACAAGATGGCGGCTATACACGGCTCCTTACGAGACATCTTAAGGTTGCTTACGCAAGATGGTGGCTGCAAGATGGCTGCTATACATAGGCTCTTATGAGACTCCCTAGGGATGCTTGCGCAAGCTGGCGGCTATACACAGGCTCTTATGAAGAAAACTAGCTTAGAGGCTACTGCACAAAATGGCGGCTGCTGTTATGTTTGCGGTGGAGGGCAATTCGAAATTCCACGTGCTTTTTTGACAAGCTGCTATCTTTAATCAACAGAGCACCGTGCTGCTATCTTAACGGACAAAATCCACATACTCTTGACATGTGGTGGCGGGTAATTTGAAAAATTCTACGTGCTTTTTGACAGCTGTCAGCGGTTATCTTTAAACAATAGCGGCTATACATAGGCTGTTAATGCTTCCTCCTCATCATCCTCTGTCAAGGCATAGCTCTATTGAACATGCATCGCGAAGGCGCGAGTGTGCATGTGTTGAAGCGATAACATCATAGTGCATGTTTAGACTTGCAGATCACAAAAGAAGTGTTTGAAGCATAACAAGACTAGAATCGAACACTGTACTCGATGTCGTTAACTTCAACATGCGTTCAGAACATTGTTTGATGTGTTCAGAACACTAAATAAGTGATTAAAACATAACGACCGGGCGAGTTGGCCGTGCGCGTAGAGGCGTGCGGCTGTGAGCTTGCATCCGGGAGATAGTAGGTTCGAATCCCACTATCGGCAGCCCTGAAAATGGTTTTCCGTGGTTTCCCATTTTCACACCAGGCAAATGCTGGGGCTGTACCTTAATTAAGGCCACGCCCGCTTCCTTCCAACTCCTAGGCCTTTCCTATCCCATCGTCGCCATAAGACCTATCTGTGTCGGTGCGACGTAAAGCCCCTAGCAAAAAAAACATAACGAGACTAGAATCGAACACTGTACTCGATACAACATGTGTTTAGAACATGTTGGGGAATAGCTTTGTTCTAAGAAGATCAGATTGCAAAATAAGTTATTAAAACATAACAAGACTAGAATCGAACACTGTACTCGATACAACATGTGTTTAGAACATGTTAGGGAATACCTTTGTTCTAAGAAGATCAGATCACTAAATAAGTGATTAAAACATATCAAAACTAGAATCGAACACTGTACTCGATACAACCTGTGTTTAGAACATGTTACGGGATATCTTTGTTCTATGAAGGTCAGATTACAAAAGAAGTGATTGAAACACAACACACCGAGCTCGATAGCTGCAGTCGCCTAAGTGCGGCCAGTATCCAGTAATCGGGAGATAGTGGGTTCGAGTCCCACTGTCGGCAGCCTTGAATATGGTTTCCGTGGTTTCCCATTTTCACACCAGGCAAATGCCCGGGCTGTACCATAATTAAGGCCACGGCCGCTTCCTTCCAACTCCTAGACCTTTCCTATCCTATCGTCGCCATAAGACCTATCTGTGTCAGTGCGACGTAAAGGAAATAGGAACAAAAAAGAAAAGAAACACAAGACCAGAATCGAACACTGTACTCGGTGTCGTTAACTATAATATGTGATCAGAACATTGATTGATGTGTTCAGAACACTAAATTAGTGATTAAAACATAACAAGACTAGAATAAAACACGATACACGTTACGACATGTGTTTAGAACATGAGTAGTATAAATCACGGTTTCGGCGGCCTCCTCCGGCTCCCAGGGGCCCGCTCCTCCTCCTCCTCCCGGGGGGCCTTCCCAGGGGCCCGCTCATCTTCCTCCTCCCGGGGACCTTCCCACGGGACTCTTCCTCCTCCCGCAAGAGATTTGAATTTTAGCGCGAGATTTGAATTTGTAAACAAAGCCACGTGCTTTTTTGACAGCTGTCATCGACAACAACGCATCGCTAACCTCCCTGCTGCCATCTTGACGGGCCTAAACCTCAGTGCTATCAACTTAACCTCACTCACTAGCGCGTGATTTGAATTGGTAAACAAAGCCACTTGCTTTTTTGACAGCCACGTGCTTTTTGACAGCTATCATCGACAACAACGCATCGCTAACCTCAGTGCTGCCATCTTGACGGGCCCAAACCTCAGTGCTACCAACTAAACCTTACTAGCGCGAGCTTTTTTGTCCGCCGCCATCCGCCATCGTGCATCGCTAAACTCAGTGCTGCTATCATAACGGCACACAAAGCTTCAACAACAACGCATCGCTAACCTCAGTGCTGCCCTCTTTATAGTACTAAACCTTATCGTGGTGGTGGTGATTTTTGACAGCTGTCATCCACCATCTTGCAAAGCAAACCTCAGTGCTGCACATTTTAGCTACTTACCTTTGAAATGTGGTGGCGGCAATTTTAAAATTCCACGTGCTCTTCTTTGGAAACAAACCCACGTGCTTTTTTGACAGCTGACTGCAGCCATCTTTAATCAACAGAGCATCGTGCTGCCATCTTTAGCTACTTACCTTTGAAATGTGGTGGCGGCAAATTCCACGTGCTCTTGTTTGGAAAAAAACCCACGTGCATTTTGACAGCTGTCATCCGCTATCTTTAATCAACAGAGCACTGTGCTGCTATCTTTATCGTAGTAGTGAGCAATTTAAAAAATTCCGTCAGCTGTTATCCGCCATCTTGCATCGCTTACCTCAGTGCTGAAATCTTTATCGTAGTAGTAAGCCATTTTTAAAAATCCGTCAGCTGTCATCCGCCATCTTGCATCGCAAACCTCAGTGCTGATAACTTAAAAAATTCTACAGCAGCCATCTCTCGACACTATTTGCACAAGATTGCGGCTATACATGACTCCTTATGAGACACCTTAAGGGTGCTTACACAAGATGGTGGCTGCAAGATGGCTGCTATACATAGGTTCTTATGCGTCTCCCTTTGGATGCTTGCGCAAAATGGCAGCTATACATGGCTCCTTATAAGACGTCTTAAGGGTGCTTGCGCAAGATGGCGGCTGCTCTTATGAGACGGCTTAAGGGTGCTTGCAAAGGAAGGCTTGAGACTCCCTAAGGATAACAAATGCTAGGGTGCGGCTGGCCGCTTCCTTCCCGCTCCTAGCCCTTCCCTGCGCGATCGTCCGCCATCCTAACAACATATAATTACAAGAAACATAAGGATCTGTTTTATGGCCGGATGCCCTTCCTGACGCCAAAGGTATAAGGACCGGGATTTGAATCACAGTATCCATCATTTTATTTCAAACTAAATGCAAGTCTCTGACATGTGTATGCAGGAACAAGGTAATGCGCATTTTTTACTGAGATAACAAGTCACTTCCGTTCACGTTTTCGCAAGCGGTAGCAGAAAATCACAGTACTGCTCCCATTTGGTCTTACAAATTGGAAGAGACAACATGCATACAAAAATTTATGATTTATTCTTTTTTCCTCCTCTCTTTTTTTACATGTAAGTATCTTAGGTGCAGTATCTCGCAACATTCTTGTCTTTGTGTTCCGTTTATTGGGAGAAAGAGTGACGTGTATGCGTATATCAATGTTCTGGACGATAACCCGTGTTGCGATGTATTCGCAATTACTGAGCGTGTTAGCTGTGCGGTATGTGTGACCGAGCGAGTTGGCGACGCAGTATGGTTTTTGATTTTCGCATGACGTGTATGCGTATATCGGTGTTCCGGTTGATAACCCGTGTTGTGATGTATTTGCAATTACTAAGCGTGTTAGCTGTGCGGTATGTGTGACCGAGCGAGTTAGCTATGCAGTATGGTTTTTTAGTTTTTGATTTTTCGCACAAGACAAGGCAAATTATTTGAAGTGTTATGTTTGATATATTCGTTTTATCGTTTACCGAGCGACTTGGCTATGAAGTATATTTTTTCTGTACTTTTCTTCGCACTAGGCAAATCATTGAAGTTGTACTTTTGCTGTATTTATATTATCGTTCACTGAGCGAGTTAGCTACGCGACATGTGCACAATGTGTTTCCGTTGATTTTTATTTCCTACTAGGCAAATCATTGAAGTTGTACTTTTGTTGTTTATATATTATCGTTTACGGAGCAATTAAGCTACGCGATGTGTGCACAGTGTGTTTCCTTAGTTTTTCATTTTCACACTAGGCAAATCATTGTAGTTGTACTTTTGCTACATTCATATTATCGTTTACTGAGCGAGTTAGCTACGCGATATGTGCACTGGCTGATGCATAAGATCGCATTTTTTGTTCGATGGAGACATAAAGCTATGCCTTGACAGAGCGGGTAGAGGAGAAGGAGGGTATAACAGCCGCTGTCTTGCGCAAGCTGTTCAGAATTCTAGTCTTATTATTTTTTCTCATAGAAAAAATGTATCCCCTGACATATTCTGAACACATGTTTTATCGTGTTCTCTTCTAGTCTTGTTATGTTTTAATCACTTATTTAGTGTTCTGAACACATCAATCAATGTTATGATCACATGTTGAAGTTAACGACATCGAGTACAGTGTTCGATTCTAGTCTTGTTATGTTTCTATCACTTCTTTTGTAATCTGATCTTCATGAGAACAAAGGCATCCCTTGTCATGTTCTAAACACATGTTGCATCGTGTATCGTGTTCTATTCTAGTCTTGCTATGTTTTAATCACTTTTTTAGTGTTCTGAACACATCAATCAATATTCTGATCACATATTGATGTTAACGACATCGAGTACAGTGTTCGATTCTAGTCTTGTTATGTTTCCTCAGATATTCTTAGAACAAAGGTATCCCTTGACGTGTTCTAAACATATGTTGTATCGTGTATCGTGTTCTATTCTAGTCTTGTTATGTTTTAATCACTTATTTAGTGCTCTGAACACATCAATCAATGTTCTGATCACATGTTGAAGTTAACGACATCGAGTACACTGTTCGATTCTAGTCTTGTTATGTTTCAATCACTTCTTTTGTAATCTGATCTTCTTAGAACAAAGGTATCCCTTAACATGTTTTAAACACATGTTGTATCGAGTAGTGTTCGATTCTAGTCATGATATGTTTTAATCACTTATCTAGTGATCTGAACGCTTTAAACAATGTCCTGAAAGCACGTTGAATTTAACGACATCGAGTACAGTGTTCGATTCTAGTCTTGCTATGTTATAATCACTTCTTTTGTAATTTGATCTTCTTAGAACAAAGATATTCCCCAACATGTTCTAAACACATGTTGTATCGAGTACAGTGTTCGATTCTAGTCTTGTTATGTTTTAATCACTTATTTAGTCTTCTGAACACATCAAGCAATGTTCTGAACGCATGTTGAAGTTAACGACATCGAGAATAGTGTTCGATTCTTGTCTCGTTATGTTTCAATCACTACTTTTGTGATCTGCAAATCTAAACATGAACAATGATTTTATCACTGCTACACGTGCACACTCTCGCCTTCGCGATGCATATTCAATGGAGCTATGCCTTGACAGAGGAGGCGGAGGCGGTGGAGGACGAGGAGGATTAGGAGGAGGGGAGGAGGAAGCGTTAACAGCCTATGTATAGCCACTATTGTAAAAAGATGACCGCTGACAGCTGTCAAGAAACACGTAGAATTTTTCAAATTGCCCGCCACTACATGTCAATGGTATGTGGATTTGTGTCGTTAAGATAGCAGCACGGTGCTCTATTGATTAAAGGTGGCAGCTTATCTAAAAACACGTAGAATTTCTAATTACCGCCACATCATTTTAAAGGGTAGTGCCATAAAGATAGCAGCACGGTGCCTTGTTGTTTAAAGATGGCTGCTATCAGAAAAGGCACGTATAAATTGCCGCCACCACATTTCAAAGGCCGCCACCACATATCAAAGGTAGTAGCTAAAGATAGCAACACGATGCTCTGTTGATTAAAGATGGCCGCTGTCAAAAGAGCACGTGGAATTTAAAATTGCCCTCCACCGCATGCATTACAGCAGACGCCATCTTGTGCAGTAGCCTCTAAGGTAGCTTTCTTCATAAGATCCTGTGTATAGCCGCCATCTTGCGCAAGCATCTCTAGGGGGTCTCATAAGAGCCTACGTATAGCAGCTGTCTTTCGAACGCCATCTTGCGCAACCACCATTCAGGCGTCTCATAAGGAGCTATGTATAGCCTCCAAGTAGTATCATTGGATGGTTCGGCGGCCACCACCCCCACCGGCTCCCAGAGGCCTCCTCCACCACCACCACAGCCAGAGGCCTCCCAAAGGCCTCCTCCACCACCACCACCACAGCCAGAGGCCTCCCAGAGGTCTCCTCCACCACCCGCGGGAAATTTGAATTTGTAAACAAAGCCACGTGCTTTTTGACAGCTATCATCGACAACAACGCATCGCTAACCTCAGTACTGCCATCTTGACGGGCCTAAACCTCAGTAGTACCAACTTAACCTAACTAGCGCGAGATTTGAATTGGTAAACAAATCCACGTGTTTTTGACAGCCACGTGCTTTTTGACAGACAAAAACGCATCGCTAACCTCAGTACTGCCATCTTGACAGACCTAAACCTCAGTAGTACCAACTTAACCTAACTAGCGTGAGATAACCAAATCCACGTGCTTTTTTGCATTTTTAAACTACAGAGCACCGTGCTGCCCTCTTTATCACAGTAGCAGCATATTCGTCACCTGTCATCGGCAGTGCTGCCATCTTGGCGGGCCTAAACCTTAGTGCTACCAACTTAACCACACTAGCGTGAGATAAACAAATCCAGGTGCTTTGTTGACAGCTGTCATCCGCCATCTTTAAACCACAGAGCACTGTGCTGCCCTCTTTATCGCAGTAGCTGCAAATTCCTCACCTGTCATCCGCAGTGCTGCCATCTTTCCGGGCCTAAACCTTAGTGCTACCAACTTAACCTCACTAGCGTGAGATAAACAAATCCAGGTGCTTTGTTGACAGCTGTCATCCGCCATCTTTAAACCACAGAGCACTGTGCTGCCCTCTTTATCGCAGTAGCTGCAAATTCGTCACCTGTCATCCGCAGTGCTGCCATCTTAACGGGCCTAAACCTTAGTGCTACCAACTTAACCTCACTAGCGCGAGATTAGAATCGGTAAACAAATCCACGTGCTTTTTTGACAGCTGTCATCCGCCATCTTTAATCTATAGAGCACAGTGGTGCTCTCTTTAGCTACTTACCTTTGAAATGTGGTGGCGGATAATTTGAAAAATGCTTTTTGACAGCAGCCATCTTTAATCTAGAGAGCACCGTGCTGCCCTCTTTAGCTAGATACCTTTGAAATGTGGTGGCAGGCAATTCCACATGACAGCAGCCATTTTTGAGCACCGTGCTGCCCTCTATGTGGTGGCGGCAATTTGAAAAATTCTACATGCTTTTGTTTGGAAACAAACTCACGCGCTTTTTTGACAGCCGTCATCCGCCATCTTTAATCAACAGAGCACAGTGCTGCCCTCTTTAGCTAGATACCTTTGAAATGTGGTGGCGGCAAATTCCACGTGCTCTTGTTTGGAAACAAAGCCATGTGCTTTTATGACAGCTGACATCCGCCATCTTTAATCACAGTGCTGCCCTCTTTACCTACTTACCTTTGAAATGTGGTACGTCACAGCTGTCATCCGCAGTGCTGCCATCTTAACGGGCCTAAACGTTAGTGCTACCAACTTAACCTTACTAGCGCGAGATAAACAAATCCACGTGCTTTTTTGACAGCCGTCATCCACCATCTTTAATCCATAGAGCACAGTGGTGTCCTCTTTAGCTACTTACCTTTGAAATGTGGTGGCGGATAATTTGAAAAATGCTTTTTGATAGCAGCCATCTTTAATCCAGAGAGCACCGTGCTGCCCTCTTTAGCTAGATACCTGTGGTGGCAGACAATTCTACGTGACAGCAGCCATCTTTGAGCACAGTGCTGCCCTCTTTGTGGCGGTGGCAAATTCCACGTGCTTTACAAACTCACGTGCTTTTTTCTGACAGCTGTCATCCGCCATCTTGCATCACAAACCTCAGTGCTGCGCTCTTTAGCTAGTTACCTTTGAAATGTGGTGGCGGCAATTTGAAAAATTCTATGTGCTCTTGTTTGGAAACAAAGCCACGTGCTTTTTGACAGCTGTCATCCACCATCTTTAATCAATAGAGCACTGTGCTGCTAACATGCGGGCAATTTCGTCAGTTGTCATCCACCATCTTTAATCTACAGAGCACCGTGCGGCCCTCTATGTAGTAGCGGGCAAATTGAAAAGTTCTGTTAGCTGTCATCCGCCATCTTTAATCAAGAGAGCACCGTGCTGCCATCTTTAGCTAGATACCTTTGAAATGTGGTGGCGGCAATTTGAAAATTCTATGTGCTCTTGTTTAGTACACAAAGCCACGTGCTTTTTTGACAGCTGTCATCCACCATCTTTAATCAATAGAGCACTGTGCTGCTATCATGCGGGCAATTTCGTCAGCTGTCATCCGCCATCTTTAATCCACAGAGCACCGTGCTGCCCTCTATGTAGTATCGATAGGTGATGTGTACACGCTTTGAAACATGGCAATTCATACTGCTGCTCTGTTCCCAAGACTTTTAAGGATAGCTAATCCTAATACTGTTCTTAACGACGTCGAGCTAAGGATTGATTACGTGACAGTGACGTCACAGCCACGTGCTCTTGTTTGGTAAACATAGCCACGTGCTTTTTGGACAGCTGTCTTCTTGACGAACCCTAACCTCACTTTGAAGGACAATAGAGCGTCGCTAACCTCACTGCTGCCATCTTTACGGCGGTAAACCTCAAGGCTGCCACCTTATGCATGTTATAGCGCGGAATTTAAAATCCAACAACGGAACTTTGTTAACCTCACTCTTGTCATCTTTACGGCAGTAAACCTCAAGGCATGTTGTAGCGCGGAATTTATAATCCAACAACAGAACATTGCTAAACTCTCTGCTATCATCTTGAAAAGTTCAGTGTTCCAAACACTAGTTCGAAAACGTAACTCATCGCACCTCGGGGATTTTATTAGGTAAGACGTAACCCCTAGGTTCCATTCCTTGTTCTGAACATGAAACCATTTACAAATAAAGATTAATTTTCTACACTTAACAAAGTACAAGCGTTCTTGCTGATAGCGATCGATGAGGTTGTTGCTCCTTTAGCCCTTTAGCCCTTTAGCCCATTAGCCCTTCAGCCCTTTAGCCCTTTTTCCCATTAGCCCTTTTGTCCATTAGCCCCTTAGCCTATTAGCCCTACAGGAATGTGCGGTAAACTAATCTTCTTAGAACAAAGGTATCCCCTGACATGTTCTAAACACATGTTGCATCGAGTACAGTGTTCGGTTCTACTTATTTAGTGTTCTAAACACTTCAATCAATGTTCCGATCACATGATAAAGTTAACGGCATAGAGTGCAGTTTTCGATTCCAGCCTTGTTACGTTTCTTCTGTGATTTGCAAATCTAAACATGCTTAATGACGTCATCACTGCAGCACGTGCTTTCTCTAGCAATTCCGATGCAGGTTTAAACTTGTTCGATAGAGCTATGCCTTGACATAAGAGGAGGCCTTAACTGCTTATGAAAAAGCACGTCGAATTTTTCAAATTACCCGCCACCACATTTCAAAGGTATGAGGTTTAGTGCTGTAAAAATACCTGCACGATGCAAGGCTAGCTTTCTTCATCAGAGCAGCCACCAACTTGTGTAAGCACCTCTAGGCCGTATCATAAGCAGCTGTGTATAGTCATCGTCTTCTCGCTGCTACCTCCCGCAAGCACCCCTAGGGCGTCTCATAAGAGCAGCAGCCATCTTGTGCAAGCGCTCTTAAGCTGTCTCATAAGAAGCTATGTATAGCCGCCATCTTGTAGAAATAGATAGCTGCCAATGCCAAAGGGCCTAAGTAGGAATCGAACCGTCGATCTCATCATTAGACTATGTTTGTCTTATGCTATCATGTTCCTGATACTGCAAACCTAGGTATCAGGTGGAACAATTTTGTCCGTTTTCGAGATATTTAACATTTTGCATTTAAGCCCCAAATGTAATGAATCGAACCTGCACGGTACGTTATACTCTCTACCATAGCTAGACCTGATCATGTTACGAAGACTTGCTTCATTACAAGCTGAAACAGAGCTAATGCCAAAGGGCATTGATCTCATCATTAGACTATGTTTTACTTGTTCCCCATACTGCGAACCGAGGTATTGGGTAGAAAAATTTTGTCCGTTTTGCTCTACGAGGCACCGTTTTCGAGATATTTAACATTTTGCATTTAAGCCCTAAATTTAATGAATCGAACTAGCACGACACGTTAGCCTCTAAGCTAGCTTTCTTCATAAGAGCAGCAGCCATCTTGCGCAAGCACCCTTAAGGCGTCTCATAAGGTGTCGTGTATAGCCGCCATCTTGCGTCCGCCATCTTGCGCAAGCATCCTTAGGGCATCTCTAGCCATCTTGTGCAAGGACCCTTAAGCCGCCTCATAAGAGCAACCGACATTTTGCGCAAGCATCTCTAGGGCGTCTCATAAGGAACCTTGTATAACCGCCATCTTGCGCAAGCATTCCAAGGGCATCTCATAAGAACCTATGTATAGCGGCCATCTTGCATAAGCACCTTTAAGGAGTCATGTATAGCCACCATCCTGTGCAATTACCGCCGAGAGATGGCTGATGTAGAATTTTTCTTTTTAAATTATCCGCCACCATATTTCAAAGGTATGTACCTAAAGAGTGTAGCACTGAGCTCTATAGATTAAAGATGGCGGATGACAGCTGACAAAAAGCGCGTGAGTTTGTTTACTAAACTAGAGCACGTGGAATTTTTCAATTTGCCGCCACCACATTTCAAAGGTATCTAGCTAAAGATGGCAGCACGGTGCTCTCTTGATTAAAGATGGCGGATGACAGCTAACAGAACTTTTCAAATTGCCCGCTACTACAGAGAGCAGCACGGTGCTCTGTGGATTAAAGATGGCGGATGACAGCTGACGAAATTGCCCGCATGATAGCAGCACAGTGCTCTATTGATTAGAGATGGTGGATGACAGCTGTCAAAAAAAGCACGTGGCTTTGTTTACTAAACAAGAGCACATAGAATTTTTCAAATTGCCGCCACCACATTTCAAAGGTATCTAGCTAAAGATGGCAGCACGGTGCTCTCTTGATTAAAGTTGGCGGATGACAGCTAACAGAACTTATCAAATTGCCCGCTACTACATAGAGGGCAGCACGGTGGTCTGTGGATTAAAGATGGTGGATGACAGCTGACGAAATTGCCCGCATGATAGCAGCACGGAGATCTATTGATTAAAGATGGTGGATGACAGCTGTCAAAAAAAGCACGTGGCTTTGTTTACTAAACAAGTGCACATAGAATTTTTCAAATTGCCGCCACCACATTTCAAAGGTATCTAGCTAAAGATGGCAGCACGGTGCTCTCTTGATTAAAGATGGCGGATGACACCTAACAGAATTTTTCAAATTGCCCGCTACTACATAGAGGGCAGCACGGTGCTCTGTAGATTAAAGATGGCGGATGACAGCTGACGTAATTGCCCGCATGATAGCAGCACAGTGCTCTATTGATTAAAGATGGTGGATGACAGCTGTCAAAAAGCACGTGGCTTTGTTTCCAAACAAGAGCACATAGAATTTTTCAAATTGCCGCCACCACATTTCAAAGGTAACTAGCTAAAGAGCGCAGCACTGAGGTTTGTGATGCAAGATGGCGGATGACAGCTGTCAGAAAAAAGCACGTGAGTTTGTAAAGCACGTGGAATTTGCCACCGCCACAAAGAGGGCAGCACTGTGCTCAAAGATGGCTGCTGTCACGTAGAATTGTCTGCCACCACAGGTATCTAGCTAAAGAGGGCAGCACGGTGCTCTCTGGATTAAAGATGGCTGCTATCAAAAAGCATTTTTCAAATTATCCGCCACCACATTTCAAAGGTAAGTAGCTAAAGAGGACACCACTGTGCTCTATGGATTAAAAATGGTGGATGACGGCTGTCAAAAAAGCACGTGGATTTGTTTATCTCGCGCTAGTAAGGTTAAGTTGGTAGCACTAACGTTTAGGCCCGTTAAGATGGCAGCACTGCGGATGACAGCTGTGACGTACCACATTTCAAAGGTAAGTAGGTAAAGAGGGCAGCACTGTGATTAAAGATGGCGGATGTCAGCTGTCATAAAAGCACATGGCTTTGTTTCCAAACAAGAGCACGTGGAATTTGCCGCCACCATATTTCAAAGGTATCTAGCTAAAGAGGGCAGCACTGTGCTCTGTTGATTAAAGATGGCGGATGACGGCTGTCAAAAAAGCGCGTGAGTTTGTCTCCAAACAAAAGCATGTAGAATTTTTCAAATTGCCGCCACCACATAGAGGGCAGCACGGTGCTCAAAAATGGCTGCTGTCATGTGGAATTGCCTGCCACCACATTTCAAAGGTATCTAGCTAAAGAGGGCAGCACGGTGCTCTCTAGATTAAAGATGGCTGCTGTCAAAAAGCATTTTTCAAATTATCCGCCACCACATTTCAAAGGTAAGTAGCTAAAGAGAGCACCACTGTGCTCTATAGATTAAAGATGGCGGATGACAGCTGTCAAAAAAGCACGTGGATTTGTTTACCGATTCTAATCTCGCGCTAGTGAGGTTAAGTTGGTAGCACTAAGGTTTAGGCCCGTTAAGATGGCAGCACTGCGGATGACAGGTGACGAATTTGCAGCTACTGCGATAAAGAGGGCAGCACAGTGCTCTGTGGTTTAAAGATGGCGGATGACAGCTGTCAACAAAGCACCTGGATTTGTTTATCTCACGCTAGTGAGGTTAAGTTGGTAGCACTAAGGTTTAGGCCCGGAAAGATGGCAGCACTGCCGATGACAGGTGACGAATTTGCAGCTACTGTGATAAAGAGGGCAGCACGGTGCTCTGTAGTTTAAAAATGGCGGATGACAGCTGTCAAAACAGCACGTGGATTTGATTATCTCACGCTAGTTAGGTTAAGTTGGTACTACTGAGGTTTAGGCCTGTCAAGATGGCAGTACTGAGGTTAGCGATGCGTTGTTGTCTGTCAAAAAGCACGTGGCTGTCAAAAACACGTGGATTTGTTTACCAATTCAAATCTCGCGCAAGTTAGGTTAAGTTGGTACTACTGAGGTTTAGGCCCGTCAAGATGGCAGTACTGAGGTTAGCGATGAGTTGTTGTCGATGATAGCTGTCAAAAAGCACGTGGCTTTGTTTACAAATTCAAATTTCCCGCGGTGGTGGAGGAGACCTCTGGGAGGCCTCTGGCTGTGGGGGTGGTGGTGGTGGTGGAGGAGGCCTCTGGGAGGCCTCTGGCTGTGGTGGTGGTGGCGGAGGCATCTGGGGGCCCTCTGGCTGTGGTGGTGGTGGAGGAGGCCTCTGGGAGCCGGTGGGGGTGGTGGCCGCCGAACCATCCAATTATACTACTCCTCCATCTTGCGCAAGCGTCCCTAAGGCGTCTCATAAGAGCCTATGTATTGCAGCCAACTTGCAGCCATCATCTTGCGTAAGCACACTTAACACGTCTCATAAAGAGCCGTGCATAGCCGAGATCTTGTGCAATTGGCGTCGGGAAGGGCATTTGGCCGTAAAACTGAGGTTAGGATCCTCCATGAGTTTAGACTTGCTGTCTCGTGCGTCAAAAGTTAGGTTAAGCTCCTCCAATATGGCGGATGTGAGGTTAGGCTCTGTCTCTTAGGCGCCAGGAAGGGCATCCTGCTGTAAAACTGAGCTTAAGCCCCTCCATTATGTTAGGCTAGCTCTCTTAGGGTAAAAAGTTTGGTTAAGCTCCTCCAAGATGGCGGATGTGAGGTTAGTGCGCTCTTAGCCAGCATAGCAATGCGGTGGAGCCCTCGGTGGAGGAACCTGCGGTGATGGAGGCGGAGGAGGGCTCTTCCGAGAGCCGGGGATGGAGGTAGCGGTGGAGCCCTCTGCGGAGGGACCTCTGGAGGTGGAGGCGGTTTAGGCTTCTGCCGAGAGCCGGATGTGGAGGTGGTTCCAGAATCCCTGACTTATACTACTGCGATTGCTATCGATAGTTCGCCGCCTCTAATGGGAACCCTACCTCTAGGCCTAATTAAAAAGAAGGTATAAACAATATCTTTTTTACAATCAAGTATTCCGAAGACGATTTTTATAACATTTAATTACCGTACATAATTTAAACCAAGTTTGTTGTGTAAAGCAAGGAAATTTGTGATTACGCGTCTTTATTACGGTGAGTTTTAAAAGTGCACGGCTGGAGAACAGCTGTTCAAAGACACGTCCCTTACAGCCATTACACAGTAGAAGATAAATAAAGTTAACCGCAAGATGTCGCGTCGTTCGCAGCCGTCCTGCCTACCCCGCTTCGTATCACTTTATGTGATGGGGAAATAGATTATTTTAACTATCGGTAGACTACGCACAGTGAAGCGTGACTATCGAACGAAAACATTGGATAGTTTTTATTCGGTTTGAAATCGGTTATAAAGTAGTATTATACATTTTGTATTGCGGTAGTACTAGTAACAAGTCATTTGCTAGTAACTACCGAAATGTGGATTTTTGTATTATACTATCGATTTTTATAGCGTCTTTCTTTTGTTGCTAGTGATATAAGCGTAAATATTGAGACTAGTAACAAACGTTCCACAATGTTCCAGTGAAGCGATTAAAAACTGAAGTACTTACGTTGGTCTATAAAATAAGATAAAATGTCCCGATTAAAGTAGGTGTGGTCATTACGTTTCATTTTAAATAAAATGCATGTTTGTGTCCCTAACCACAAGTTAATGAATGTAAGGTCGTCTGCTCATAAAATAACACCTATTACGTACTTTCTGACGAAGGTTAGGTTTACACCGTATTGCATTTTTTTTGCAAGTTGTTTTACGTCACACCGACTTAGATAGATCTTATGGCGACGATATGACAGGAAAAGGCTAGGAGTGGGAAGGAAGCGTCCGTGGCCTTAATTAAGGTACAGCCCCAGCGTTTGCTTGGTGTGAAATTGGGAAACCACGGAAAACCATCTTCAGGGCTCCCGACAGTGGGATTCGAACCCACTATCTCCCGAATACAGGATACTGGCCACACTTAAGTGACTGCAGCTATTGAGCTCGGTTAAAACAGTTAAAATGATATTTCTAACATTATTTTGAATGTTTCAAAATAATTTCAGGTGCGAAATTCCTCGATTTATTCGCTCTCATGAGAACTGTGAAACATAACTTGTTGCCTTAGTTTTGAAGTGGTGGATATTTTCTTAAATTCACCACCCAATGAATGGAAAGTAAATCCGAAATAATAATGTTATTGGCTTTACGTCCCACTAACTACATTTTTTACGGGTTTCGGAAACGTCGAAAGGCCGAAATTTAGTCCTGCAGTAGTTCCTTTACATGCCAGTAAATCTACCGACACGAAGCTGACGTATTTGAGCACCTTCAAATACCACCGGACTGAGCCAGGATCGAATCTACCAACTTGGGATCAGAAGGCCAGCGCCTTAACCGTCTGAGTCACTCAGATCAAGTACACCCGAAATGATTATGTTAACCCAATGAACGGCCCTGGTAATTTTAACGCAATGTTGACATATGGCATAGCAGGATTTCACACAATGATAGTGACCTTGAAACCTTCGGACACTAAAGATATAATAGGCTTTTACCCATTAAAAAACATGAGTGCAAAAACTCTATTTTCTAAATATTGATAATTAACCACATGGTACGAGCTTCAGTTCGGCACAGTCTGCTTGATAACAGATAGCCACAATATGAATCGGAAGGTGTTGGTACTGTAAAACCCAACGTTACAAACCCAGCTAATCCCTCCAAGTCACTATTTCTTTTGTATAACAGTATACCGATTTCTCCATCTGTCACACTTATAAGTTTTGTTATACTCCAAGAACCAGCCAAACATTTCCGCAGGCAAAGAACAGATTATTGTAAAATATACTTGCATCTAAATCACTAGACACTTTGAAGCACATAGACACTGACTGAATAACACAATATCAATTATATTTTATCTAAGTTAATATTTTTCGAGAAACACGAATAGTTTGGAAGTAAAGAACTGGCTTCCCTAACCTCAAGACTTATTCTCAAAATGATATATGCACGCTACGGTTTTGCCATAGACTTCAAAATAATCACGATGTACATTCATAATCGATTTCTCTTCTAATGTTCTATTCCGTCCGCCTCTGTAGTGTAGTGGTTAGCGTGATTAGCTGCCACCCCCGGAGGACCGGGTTCGATTCCCGGCTCTGCCACAAAATTTGAAAAGTGGTACGAGGGCTGGAACGGGGTCCACTCAGCCTCGGGACGTCAACTGAGTAGAGGTGGGTTCGATTCCCACCTCAGCCATCCTGGAAGTGGTTTTCCGTGGTTTCCCACTTCTCCTCCAGGCAAATGCCGGGATGGTACCTCACTTAAGGCCACGGCCGCTTCCTTCCCTCTTCCTTGTCTATCCCTTCCAATCTTCCCATCCCTCCACAAGGCCCCTGTTCAGCATAGCAGGTGAGGCCGCCTGGGCGAGGTACTGGTCATTCTCCCCAGTTGTATCCCCGACCCAAAGTCTGAAACTCTAGGACACTGCCCTTGAGGCGGTAGAGGTGGAATCCCTCGCTGAGTCCGAGGGAAAAGCCAACCCTGGAGGGTAAACAGATTAAGATAGAAGAAGAAGATGTTCTATTCCATAGTAAACTTAAGAATAGTTATATGAGAGGCATTGCCATAGTTAGACTAAAAACTGGGCCACCTAGTGTCCTCATGTTCCTTAATGGGTAAAAACACGATCAAAACAAGCACATTCTCACATTACTGCGTACCATAATTACAGATCCTATGTATTCACTGACTCATATAAATACACTCGCACACTTATATTCTACAATGAAACTAACATATATCGTCAAATTTCATAAAATTACACCGACTACATACGATAACAACAAACCAAAACAAACCCACATTTCCAACAATTCCAGCTACTCGATTCGCCATCTTTGAACGATCGAGAGTAGCATGAAGGTCTGAGGATTGGAGTAGGTCTTGCTAATCTGTAGTTTCCATTCGATTGTCCCGTCACTATTTCGTGCTATCGGAGCGAACTCCTAAGCTATAACTTCTTTGAATGCTAGATTCTGGATCTTGCTTTCACTCGTGTTCGGAAATTTGTTACAGGATTATCCTGACCGTGCACTCAAATTAGTTCAAAGGTAACACTTGTAGCACTTGTATAGATTCTGATGTAACTGAAACTTCACTTATATTTATTAATATTCATTACACTTCACGACCATTGTGTCAACACATTCGCCAATTTTTGCGCTTTTTCCAACAACCCAAGGTTCTTCTTCTTCATGAAATGTTGTGTTGGGCTCTTTGTGATTTTCGCCCTAACCCAAGGTTCTTAAAATCTACTAAAGGTTGGGTCCAACGTGAGACGAGCTGCTACTGGCACTGCCTTCGTAATGTCCAGGCCGTACTGTACCTCTGATGACGTCACGCTTTGGGGGGGGGGGGCTTGAAGGCGATACACATACGCTCCGCTTGAATAACACACTCGTTTAAATTACTTAAAGAACTGTTAACACCTTATAAAACCTGTACCGGGCGGTACACCTCCACGCCGCTAATTTAAAAGGTGCGCCAGTTGAAAATCCTCTGCTGGAGGAAGTCTGAACTTTATTGACGGTATTAATTTTCTACTTTCTCAGAAGATGTCACTACCTGTAAATTTTGGAGTTTTAGAACTGTGTCATTTTTTATGTGTTTTTGTTTTGCTTGAAGTAAGAAGTGTGAACTTTCTCTTCTAGAGGACACTACTGAAGAACTACAATGGTGCACCCTAGTGCGAAGAAAAAGAACTGTTCTTTGGAGAAAATTTTATTTCAAAAGTTTGTTCTTTGTTAAATTTCTTTCAGTCATTGGTTAAGTTGGCAATATTACCCCTTTCTTTCCCCTTGTTTTAAATCTAGCCAATCCCGAATTTCTGAAATTAATTTTCCACCAATAATGTGTTTCTTCTTCATCTGGTGTAGGGGTTTCTCTTTATTCTCCAATAAAGTGATTGTGGGCGGGTGTTCTCATTCCCCTAACGCCTAGAACCTTCCGCGAGAGTATATAAACTGCTGATTTTAGGGTCTCTGCGCCACTTCTGTTCCATCTTTCTGTGTGTAAAGTACATAGCAGGGGGCGGGAAGCGCCTCTTTCTTCGGCAGCGGTCAACAACAAGGTAATGGCCAATTAATAACTTCTTTCTTTACTAGCTCAGCAGTTTAACTCTCGGGGCGGGTCCGAAGCTTTTTCCGTTATGTAACCTTTCTTAAAATGTAAAGAAACTTGTATCTATTTCATCTTTTAAACTGCATATCGGGATAGAGAGTGCTTAACCCTCTCGAGCTCCCAATCATATTGTTTTGAGGTGAACTTATTTTTCTCAACCTATTCTTCGTTAATATAATGTAAATTGTTCTTTTCTGAAGTCACCTCTGTAGTATGGGATTAGCCCTTGCATTAACGGCCTAGTGCCAAGTAGGTTTTAAATAAAGTGTATTAGGAGTGCGGAGAGCCTCCTTTCAAGTTGGTATTTTAGAGGCCATATAATTAACCTTTTCTCACTTAATAGGCCTCAGTAGATTGGGTATTTTACCCCTGTGTTTATGTCCGTTGAGGACAGCTTGAAGGTGGAGTTTGGTGTGGCCTGGGAGAGGCTTAAAGTTGAGAGTGAGTGGCTCTTTTGAAAATTGAGTGTTGTATGCCTCGTGGAGGCTTTTCAGTGTAATTTGGAGCAGGGGCTCCTAGGCATGAATGGGGTTTTCTGCCCCTCTGTTGAAACTTGCGTTTGGGGTAAAACTGAGCTGATTGCCCAAGCATTGTGAAGTCAGGGCGCGAAGCCCAAATCCTGTAAATATTGTAACTACCCTTTGGACTTGCTACTTTGTACCTGCCATGCTTGTTATTTCTTTATTTTTGAAAAGAAAATATAACCTTGTTAAATTTTAAATTAATTTTACTTTCGTAGCTTGAGACCCGTTCACACCCGCACCTTCTTTCACCTCTACCTACCGCTAAAACACGGTAACAAGTGGTAGCAGAGCGTGGTTGAATGGGTCTCAATTTAGCCCTTTTTGACGGCTAAACATTGTTTTGTTCCGAACTCTAACAATTTTCTCAGTTGCTGGAATTTTTTTTTTGAGTTTTTCAAAATTGTTCTGTCATCATGCCCGGACCTCGCGATGTTCTTCATCTTAACTATTTGCGCAAAGAGGAGTTGATATATGAGTTAACTATTAGAAATGTGCAATCTGGAGGCACGGTTGCAGTAGACACAAACAAGCTTAGAGAGTCCCTTGAATTGCCCATTTCAATCCCCACCTTGGGAGAGAAAGAAGTTGACGACTCTCTTTCCACGATCGTCGAGAATATTACTGGGCTAGCATCTGTAGTTAGTTTTTTTGATGAAAATGATCCTTCTCCTAATCAAATTAAGCGTGTGCAAGCCAGGCTATATCACTTTTCAAATAGAGTTAACGATCTGTTGTCTCTGAAGTTGAATGACGTTCAGAGGAAGGAAGCTAGTACGCTGCTTGAAAATATTTCTGAATTATCTAGCAAGGTCACTCAATTGTTAACTGGGGAGGTTCCTCCCAAAACTGATCAACCCGTCACGGTGAATGTAGGTAGCGAGGAAGAGCCTCATAAGGGAGAAGTCAATAGGAAAACCATTGCTGCTCAAACAACCTCTGCCCCATTGGACGAGTCTGAACGCCGTAACTCATTAAATAATGTACGTTCTGAATTAACCACCTTGCCATTGAAACCTTTACCTACTATGTCACCCGGGTTTAGTAGCTTGCCTCATCCATTGGCAATGTTGCTCAGAGGTATCTCTAAGTTTTCCGTTAATACCACCAGTGACGTAATTTCATTTTTAAGATTTCTAGTTGAATTTCAGGATCATGCCCTTGTTTTTTCTCTTTCTCCATGTCAAATTTTGCAAATTATCTATCCGTATGCTATTGGTATTCTCTCTGATAAAATCGTAAGAGCCATTGCCGAGCAATCATCTATTGAGGATTTCCATGCCCACTTGCTAGCTAACTTCATCCCTGCTAGGGCCAGGTCCTCCCTTATTCAGAAGTACTATTATCGGGTACAGCGCTTGGATGAAAACTTGGCAGATTTCATCCAAGATATTGAGTTTTATACTAGGGTGTTTGCTCTTCATTTCCCTGAGGATCAGATTGTACAAGCTATTGTGGAAGGGATCTCACCACCCTACAGGTCATATTTGTGTTTCGCGGCGTGCCCGCAAACTTTCTCGGAACTTGAAGCATTGGCCGTCTCTGCGGAAGGAGTTAGATACGCCGATTCTTTGCGTGTAGCGAAAGAACCCCCGCCTTCCTTTAGTAATACTCGGCCTCCACCTCGCCGATCAGTCACCCCTCGTAAATGTTATGCTTGTGGGTCGCCTGACCACCTGCGCAATAAGTGTCCACTGATCAAGTCGAGTGGGACAAGTAATGGGGCTGGTTCATCACAAGGCTGTTTTAAATGTGGGGCTTTCTCACATATTGCCAAGAATTGCCCAAATTCGAATAGCACCCCCTCCTCCTCAACTTCTGGTGCAAATTCCACCTATGCCAATAATAAAAAGTGACTAGTGGCTTCGGCTGAGTCGACAAATCCATCTTCCCGAGACTCAGCCCCTAGTAAACAGGTTGTAAATTCAGGGAACGAGCAATTTTCAAATGCATCTTTTGAATGCCCCAAAGAGTGTCTTAGGATTGCGGCGGATTCCCCCGCACCTATTCCTTTTCTTAAGATTGAGTTAAATAATGAGCCTATAACCGCTCTATTAGATTCAGGCAGTGTCTGTTCGATTATTTCGGCTGAATGGTATTCTAAATTGAAATCTGTTTGTAAACTACCTGACTATGTCTCATCTCCTGTTCTATATGTTTCGGCTAATTCATCTCCATTAGAAATTCTAGGTTCCTTACTGGTCAAAATTCGTATTTTTAAATTTACATGGAAAACCAAACTGTTTGTGGCTAAGCACTTGTCTTGCCCCATCATACTGGGAGCGGACTTCATTTCTCACACTGGTCTTGTGCTCGATCTTCAGAGTAAGTCGTGCACATTCAAATTTGCGTCCAATTGTAACATTCCCTTGTTAAAGTGTAATTCTGTATCATGTTCATCTATTTCGCCTACCCAGGATGAGATGTTGTTAGACCTTAGACATCTACCTGAGGAGCAGGCTGATAGTATTCGCAAATTGTGTCAGTCCTTTCCAGAGGTGTTCTCTGATACTCTTGGTGTTACTGACCTTATTGAATACAAAATTGAGGTCACGGATTCGATTCCTGTCCGTTTTCCACCTTATAGGCTATCTCCACCTAAAATGAAGGCTCTGAAAGAAATTATCGATCAGATGTTGAAGGATGGTATTATTAGGCCCTCTAAGTCAGCGTATTCTTCGCCTATTTTTCTAGTCCCGAAACCCCAAGGGGGCTTCAGGCCTGTCATTGATTACAGGGCTCTCAATCGGAAGGTGGTGTTACAATCTGTGCCCCTTCCCGACCTTCATTCTTGTTTTTCATGGTTTCGTAAGGCCAAGTTCTTTACTATCTTGGACTTGAATCAGGCCTATAATCAAATTCCCCTTGCCGAAGAGTCTAAACACCTTACAGCGTTTGCCACGGACTGGAATTTATATGAATACAACCGCGTGCCTTTCGGGCTCCCCACGGGAGCAGCTGTACTCACTAGGCTGCTAGATAGGGTCTTCTCCGACATCAAATTTGAATACTTGTACCACTACTTGGATGATGTCGTCGTATTTTCGGAAACCTTCGAAGAACATCTAGATCATCTGCGAGAAGTTCTCAATCGCCTTCGTAAGGCTGGGTTAACTGTCAAGTTGTCCAAGGTTGCCTTTGCTAAGCCCTCTATGTCATTCCTAGGGCATATTCTGTCACCTGATGGTGTTGCAGTCGATCATTCGAGAACACAGGCCATCCGTGATTTTAAACCTCCCAAGGACATTAAAGGTATCGCCAGGTTTATTGGTATGGTGAATTTCTTCAGAAAGTTCATTCCTAACTTTGCTAATAGAGCGGCGCCCTTGAACCTTCTTCGTAGGAAAGGCATCAAATTCGAGTGGGGACCTTCTCAACAAGCCGCTTTTGAAGATCTTAAATTAGCTCTCTGTAATGCCCCTGTACTTGCTATGCCTGATTTCTCGAAGAAATTCATCGTCCAAACTGACGCGTCGTCGTCAGCAGTAGCTGCAGTCCTTCTTCAAGAGACTGAACTAGGGAGGCGACCCATCGCCTATGCATCTAGGACCTTGTCGGCTCAAGAAGCCAAGTATTCCATCTATGAGCTCGAAGGTTTGGCAGTTTTATTCGCCTTAGAAAAGTTCCGTCTCTATCTGGAACACGTCAAATTCGACCTGGAGACAGATAATCAAGCCTTAAGCTGGGTCTTAGGTAGGCCGCGTCGTACTGGTCGTATAGCCCGTTGGGCCATCCGTATTTCTGCCTTCCAATTCGATGTCAGGCATATCAGAGGTACCGAAAATGTTGTTGCTGATGGACTCAGTCGTATGTTTTCTAACGACGTCGAGACCCATGAACCGGTCGACAGTTCGTCACCTCCCGAGTCCATACCATCTGGTGTTAATGCCATCTTAACAGATGCTCCCATTCTTTTTAGGGATATTGAGAAATACCAACGTGAAGATCCGACGCTGGCTCCGATAATGGAAACCCTTTCTTCTGGGGAACATGTCGTCCCCTATGTTCTGAGGAATGGTGTTTTATGTTGCCCTTCGAGGCATGACAAGATGATGAAGGTTGTCGTTCCAGCTGTTCTTGTGCCTATGATCTTCAAATTCTATCATGAGATCCCATTGGGGGGGAATCTGGGAATATTTAAAACTCGTGAAAAGATTCGTGAAATGTTCAACTGGAAAGGTATGGACGGTGAAATCCGTGAACTTGTAAAAGCTTGTAAAGCTTGTTTGCTCAGTAAACCCACCATGTCCACCAAGGTAGGCCTTTTGTCTTCGCATCAAGCGTCGCGCCCCATGGAACGCCTGTATATTGATTATGTAGGACCCTCCCCCCGTCAAAGGGAAATGCTAACAAGTTCATCTTTGTATGCGTAGATGGCTTTACTAGATTTTCTTGGTTATTTCCGACTAAGCTGGCTACCGCTCAGTCTACCATTACTTGCTTAAATTCTATTTTTGCTTCTTTTGGTCCGTGCCAATATATTGTATCTGATAATGCTAAGGCTTTTACATCTAATTTATTTCGTAAATTCTGTTTTGACTTGTCCCTCTCTCATGTAACTACTTCTGCTTATTACCCTCAACCATCTCTGGCTGAACGAGTTAACCGTAATCTCAGGTCCGCACTTATTGCCTATCATCATGAAGATCATTCCAGCTGGGACACGTCCCTGCATTGGTTAGCTTTTGCTTTGAATTCGGCGGTTCATGAATCACATAAATTTACTCCAGCCTCGTTGATGTTCAAGTTTGTTCCCAACACGCCGCTCTCTAACCTCTGGTCTCTGAGTGACATTCTACCCGAGACAATAGATCCGGACAACATTAAAGATCTTTGGAAGAAGGCTAAAGCCAATCTTAAAGTGTCTCATGAAAAGGTTAGGGAAAGGTATGATCGTGGACGGAGACCCACCCCTTTGAAGGTAGGTGACCAAGTTATGGTCAAGAACTTTGTTCCCGCGGGCAAGCTTGCCCCCAGATTTCATGGGCCTTGTATCATTCTCGATTTTCTTACGCCGGTTACATTGTTAGTAAGCAATCCAGCCACCGAGAGGATATTTAGGGTTCACCTGTCCCAGGTGAAACCGGTGTAAATTTTGTGTCAACTTGCTTCATATAATTTGATAGGAATATGAAGGTTATATATATATATATATATATATATATATATATATATATATTTTTGAGTTTCCACTCTTAAGGCATTCTGCTCCTCCTATAATATTTTGTTTTATATGTAAGCCTTTTGTAAAACCTTCCCCGATCCGTTAATCTGCCATTTTGTCCTTACCATGGCCATTACCACGCTCCCGTCTCCTGCTATACACACTGTGGCTTGCTTATATTAAATACCATGGATTTCTGCACGCTGCTGGCCCCTCAACCTCTCCAACAAGCCTGCGCCCTCAAAAAATGATGATAGTCCAACAATTCTGCCGCCTAGCTTTAATGTTTCAGTGCCCCCGCAGCCGCGCGGCGCTGTGCCGCGACTGGGTTTGAGGATGGGCCCCCTCGACCCCAGCGAGGACGACATGTGCACGGCGAGCCGGAGCTCTCCTCCCGGCCAAGGCTGACGTGCGGCGCACGACCTGCTACTTGCCCGCAGCCTGTATATCTTCACCGCGGGCGCGGCGTGTTTCAACACCACTGCTCCCCTCATGGTGCGGGCGAGCGGTATCTCAGGGTACTTGAGGGGTCCGAGCGGCCTCTCCTGGACGCAAGCGGCAACGGCCGATCTGGCCATTCAACTTAGTCTACATCAACTACATGGACATTCCAGTTCGACATTACTACCTTCTCTTGGATTTTTCTGCAATACCTGGTGGACTTAGAAATTTTTTTTCTCAACTTTAAAAACTAAAGTTTATCTTCTGAATTCAACTTCTACAAGCATAAAGACTTTACTTCACCTGCAAAAACAAAATTTTGAAACTGAATCAAACCATATTAAGAAAATCTTAAAAATACTTCTGCAATTAATCTCCACATCTACATCAAAACTTGGACCTAGTTTTCAAACAAATTTCATGTGTCACCCCTGGAGGAACTTTTTGGGGGGGGGGGGAGGTCTGTACCGGGCGGTACACCTCCACGCCGCTAATTTAAAAGGTGCGCCAGTTGAAAATCCTCTGCTGGAGGAAGTCTGAACTTTATTGACGGTATTAATTTTCTACTTTCTCAGAAGATGTCACTACCTGTAAATTTTGGAGTTTTAGAACTGTGTCATTTTTTATGTGTTTTTGTTTTGCTTGAAGTAAGAAGTGTGAACTTTCTCTTCTAGAGGACACTACTGAAGAACTACAATGGTGCACCCTAGTGCGAAGAAAAAGAACTGTTCTTTGGAGAAAATTTTATTTCAAAAGTTTGTTCTTTGTTAAATTTCTTTCAGTCATTGGTTAAGTTGGCAATATTACCCCTTTCTTTCCCCTTGTTTTAAATCTAGCCAATCCCGAATTTCTGAAATTAATTTTCCACCAATAATGTGTTTCTTCTTCATCTGGTGTAGGGGTTTCTCTTTATTCTCCAATAAAGTGATTGTGGGTGGGTGTTCTCATTCCCCTAACGCCTAGAACCTTCCGCGAGAGTATATAAACTGCTGATTTTAGGGTCTCTGCGCCACTTCTGTTCCATCTTTCTGTGTGTAAAGTACATAGCAGAGGGCGGGAAGCGCCTCTTTCTTCGGCAGCGGTCAACAACAAGGTAATGGCCAATTAATAACTTCTTTCTTTACTAGCTCAGCAGTTTAACTCTCGGGGCGGGTCCGAAGCTTTTTCCGTTATGTAACCTTTCTTAAAATGTAAAGAAACTTGTATCTATTTCATCTCTTAAACTGCATATCGGGATAGAGAGTGCTTAACCCTCTCGAGCTCCCAATCATATTGTTTTGAGGTGAACTTATTTTTCTCAACCTATTCTTCGTTAATATAATGTAAATTGTTCTTTTCTGAAGTCACCTCTGTAGTATGGGATTAGCCCTTGCATTAACGGCCTAGTGCCAAGTAGGTTTTAAATAAAGTGTATTAGGAGTGCGGAGAGCCTCCTTTCAAGTTGGTATTTTAGAGGCCATATAATTAACCTTTTCTCACTTAATAGGCCTCAGTAGATTGGGTATTTTACCCCTGTGTTTATGTCCGTTGAGGACAGCTTGAAGGTGGAGTTTGGTGTGGCCTGGGAGAGGCTTAAAGTTGAGAGTGAGTGGCTCTTTTGAAAATTGAGTGTTGTATGCCTCGTGGAGGCTTTTCAGTGTAATTTGGAGCAGGGGCTCCTAGGCATGAATGGGGTTTTCTGCCCCTCTGTTGAAACTTGCGTTTGGGGTAAAACTGAGCTGATTGCCCAAGCATTGTGAAGTCAGGGCGCGAAGCCCAAATCCTGTAAATATTGTAACTACCCTTTGGACTTGCTACTTTGTACCTGCCATGCTTGTTATTTCTTTATTTTTGAAAAGAAAATATAACCTTGTTACATTTTAAATTAATTTTACTTTCGTAGCTTGAGACCCGTTCACACCCGCACCTTCTTTCACCTCTACCTACCGCTAAAACACGGTAACAAAACCAAAACCTATCCTCAAATATTTGTTAATTCTGACATACAATGCATAACCTTCTCCGTAACGTTCTATTTCTCGCGTATATACGTTCGTTTGCGTGAGTACAGCCTAACACTTTGAGACATTTTCTTGCGATTTTATCCATTTTCTGGTCAACTGGAACATTCACATCATACACACTGACAGAAAACATGCAGCCAATTACCACTACTATTTATTACAAATATAAATTATTTCTGTACCTCACTGTTTCCACTCCATGAACACTGCAGCTTTCCTGGACCTCTTACAGGAAGTTACACCAGTATGGAGTAGGTCTGCTCTCTTTGAAGCACTTTGTTGAATACACAAGTCGGTGTGAATTTTGGAAAAGTTATTTAAAAATATATTCACCCAAATATATATACACTGTCCGGCCAGGTCTTCCAATTTTTCCCGCAGTCACAAATGATTAGGGAATCTGCCAACTGCATTGACTCCAAAGCCAAGGATTTTGTGACACACTTAGGATTGTCTGAGTTTAGAAATACCATCTTATAACTTATGTATCTGACACTAACACACAAAATACTTTGTACACCTCAATTCCAAGTTCTATTGACATGTCTGATGGATACCTTAAGCCCCCTCGATTTAGGAAATTCAGATACCGGTATCTTACTTCTGGAGGTAATTCATAAATAAGATCTGAATCTGTCAGAAGATAAGATTTGCATAAATCACACTGCTGTGTGATACTAATAATTTCTTTATTTTTTAATAATTTATCATTATTATTATTATTATTATTATTATTATTATTATTATTATTATTATTATTATTATTATTATTATTATTATTATTATATTTTTTTCGTCGCAACGACACAGATACGTCTTACGATGACGATGGGACAGGACAGGTCTAGGAATGGGAAGGAAGCGGCCGTGGCCTTAATTAAGGTAGAGCCCCAGAATTTGCCTGGTGTGAAAATGGGAAACCACGGGAAACCATCTTCAGGGCTGCCAACAGTGGGGTTCGAACCCACTGCCTCCCGAATTCCGGATACTGGCCGCAGTTAAGCGACTGCAGCTATCGAGCTCGGTGATACTCATAAATAAGACTTGCATTTTCAAATACACCGAATTTAGATTAGCCGTAGGTCTGATTACATAAAAATATAGGGCCTACCTAATGTTACCCATGTTTATGACTAGGGACGGGAATTTGCCTACTTGCCTATTTTATTCCTGTGTTCAGAAACGTAGGCTTTTGAGATATCAATCCGTTTTAGGGTTCTTTAAGCCAGGTTTCGTTGGTTTTATTGTGCCTATAAATGCCTATTTCAGGAGTTTGTGCCTATTTGGAGTATAATTGCCTATTTGATGCCTTTTTAATCTATTTTAAAGAAGCCGATTTTCTTCCGGTTCATTACATTGTATTTGATGTGCTCGACAGTATTATCTTCTCATTTCTCAAGGTCTGTTTACCCCACGAACAAAAACGGGAATTCTTGTAAGTCACCAGAAATAGTTCCTGGGAAATTTCGGTCAGGAGAAACAAGGAACAATTTGACCTCGAAGCCTTCAACCCCTCCACCCTTCTAAGACATATGCGAGAACCAATCAACGTCGAACCCTTATACCTCCTTCTCGATATGAACTGTTGTACGCGTACGCTTTATCTTCAGAACGTGTTGTGATTTATTGTGAAGAAGAAGTGTGTCTGTGGCAACGCCCAAAGAAAAATCACCGGACGAGTTGGCTGTGCGCTTAGGGGCGCGCAGCTGTGAGCTTGCATCCGGGAGATAGTGGGTTTGAGCCCCTCTGTCGGCAGCCCTGAAGATGATTTGCCATTTTACACCAAGCAAATGCTGGGGCTGTACCTTAATTAAGGCCACGGTCGCTTCCTTCCCATTCCTAGGCGTTTCCTATCCCATCGTCGCCATAAAACCTATCTGCGTCGGCGTGACGTAAAAAATTGTAATTGCACTGGCTGAATTGATGGATCACAGAGGATCCTAATTTCACTACGGATGGAAAGGTAGTCTTCTGCCAAGCTTGTTGTAACGAGGTAAGTTCGTTTGTTCCTTGTATCTTTTTTGGTGACTGAACTACGATTGCATTTCATTGTAGCATTTATAGGCCTATTAATTTACGTATTGTGGAAAGTTGTTTTGTTGCAATGCTGTAGTCGTAAATTTTCAATAATTCATACTGATAACATGTAAATAATCATTTAACTACTGAATGAGGAGTTAGAACGCCGGTGGTCTCTTGTGACAGAGTGGATAAAAATTAAAAATCGGTGTTTTGAACTCTGATTCAATTCCCGTGAAAATAGACATTTACAACTGAAATATTTTCTCTCTTTCTTAATCTGTTTACCCTCCAGGGTAGGTTTTTCCCTCGCACTCAGCGAAGGATTTCGCCTCTACCGTCTCAAGGGCAGTGTCCTGGAGCGTGAGACTTTGTGTCGGGGAATACAACTGGGGAGGAGGACTAGTACCTTGCCCAGACGGCCTCATCTTCTATGCTAAAAAGGGGCCTTGTGTAGGCATGGGAAGATTGGAAGGGACAGGCAAAAAAGAGGGAAGGAAGTGGCCGCGTTTTTAAGTTAGGTACCATCCAGGCATTTTCCTGAAGGAGAAGTGGGAAACCACAGAAAACCACCTCGAGGATGGCTGAGGTGGGAATCGAACTCACCTCTACTCAGTTGACCTCCCAAAGCTTAGTGGACCCCGTTCCAGCCCTCGTGCCACTTTTCAAATTTCGTGGCAGAGCGGGGAATAGAACCCGGGCCTCCGTGTGCGGCGGCTAATCACGCTGACTACTACATCACAGTAGCGGACTACAAATGAAATGTAATTTTTAAAAATCATGAGTAACTTTCACCAGCGCTATGTGTAGGCTCTAGTGAACTCTATTACGATTCCGCTAAGCCTTCGCGAAACGTAGGGGGAGTTGGCCGTGCGGTTAGGAGCGCGAATCCCACCGTCGGCAGTCCTGAAGATGGTTATCCATGATTTCCCATTTTCACACCAGACAAATGCTGGGGCTGTACCTTAATTAAGGCCACGGCCGCTTCCTTCCAATTCCTAGGCGTTTCCTATCCCATCGTCGCCATAAAACCTATCTGCGTCGGTGCGACGTAAAGCAACTAACAAAAGAAAAAAAAAGCATGGGTTGAAGATCGAATGTGGTGCAGCTAGGACGATGTCACAGAAGCTAGACATACAGTACAAGATGGCACGGCTTGGACGATATCACAGCGTGTTTAACAAGGCTACAAAGACTATCTCTACAAGACCAGGTCAGTGAAAAGACTGTTCGTCTGGATTGGTGAGGTACGGTGTGCTGGTGGTTGGGGAGGGGTGAGGTGCGTAAGCTCGAACATCCCATCTAGAGTTTTGCTAAATTGCGACAAAAAGTAAGTTTATGGGCGCATGCCACGACAATTTCAAATCACGCGGTTTTCTCATTTTCAACGAGGGTGGCAGCCTTGTGGGCACATATGATGCAGGATCTATTGTAGACAACAGAAAATATTCTTCATGTCAGCTGACCCGGCTGATCAAAGCCGGCCAATAGCAACATATGAAATGTTCACAAATCTGAGATTTATAGTGCCTCCGTTTTAATTCGTCTATATAAGTAAGACTACTGCTAGAGGCAGCTTGGTGAGTCTCTGGGAAGCATATAGGAAGGTCACCTCTAAATTCCCTTGTTCCTACTTTAAAGTTTTGTACTTCTAGAAACATCACCTCTAATAGCCTTTCTCTTTTTTATGAAACAAATACATATTTATACTGTCCGACTCGTTGGCTAAATGGTCAGCATACTGGCCTTCGGTTCACGGGGTCCCGGGTTCAATTCCCGGTCGTGTCAGGGATTTTAACCTTAATTGGTTAATTCCACTGGCTCTGTGGTTGGGACGTGCCGGTCGCCTAATAGGCCGTCTACGAGAAAAAGACCCGCACCAGGCCTCTCCGCAGGCCATACGGCATTATTTTTATACTAACCATTATTGCCAATTAGCCTAGCTGTAGAAATATAAGACCATTGTAATTTAAGTCAATTTTATTATTTTTCAGATCAAATGTGAAAAGATACCATATAGATCAACATAGAAATACTGCGATGCATTTGACACGAGTACAGAAAGCATTGTCATCGCAGCTTTCCTACCAGTCCACTGTGAACAGCGATCAACAACAATTTTCTATAGACCTGTGCACTACAATGGTGGGAGCTAACATCCCCCTGCATAAACTGGTGCATCTTCAAACTTCAAAAAGCTGCCGGGAGCAATTACCGAGTTGGAGACGAGTGGCTTTCCCCCAGTAGAGTCATTTAGGGTTGTGGAAGAAGTCAGGAGAAGTTTTGACCGAACCTCTGGGAAGGTAGCCGCTGTCAGCAAAAAGTTCCATAAGAGTCCTGCAAAAGAATCCATGATGGAAAAGCCCCAGGGACTCTGAACTTTGGAGCGTGGGCTAGCGACCACGAGGTCCTTAGCTGAGTCCTGGCATTGCTTCAACTTACTTGTGCCAGGCTCCTCACTTTCATCTATCCTACCCGACCTCTCTTGGTCAACTTTTGTTCTTTTCCGACCCTGACGCTATTACGTTTGCGAGGGCTAGGGAGTCTTTCATTTTCACGCCCTTCGTGGCCCTTGTCTTCCTTTGGCCGATATCTTCACTTTTCGAAGTGTCGGACCCCTTCCATATTTTCCCTCTGATTAGTGTTATATAGAGGATGGTTGCCTAGTTGTACTTCCTCTTAAAACAATAATCACCACCACCACTCCATGATGGAAAACGACGGTAAAAGTAGCCAGGGTGCTACGAGGTGAGGTAGAAGAAGCAGTGAAGTTTTGTCCAATCACTTCCTGTGATGTTGAGAGATTTCTCTTCTTTTTCTTCTTTTCCTTCTTCTTCTTCTTCTTCTTAATCTGCTTACCCTCCAGGGTTGGTTTTTCCCTCGGACTCAGCGAGGGATCCCACCTCTACCGCCTCAAGGGCAGTGTCCTGGATCTTCAGACTCTGGGTAGAGGGATACAACTGGGTAGAATGACCAGTACCTCGCCCAGGCGGCCTCACCTGCTATGCTGAAGACGGGCCTTATGGAGGGATGGGAAGATTGTAGGGGACAGGCAAGGAAAAGAAAAGGAAGCGGCCGTGGCCTTAAGTTGGGTACCATCCCGGCATTTACCTGGAGGAGAAATGGGAAACTACGGATAACCACTTCCAGGACGGCTGAGGTGGGAATCGAAACCACCTCTACTCAGTTGACCTCCCAAGGCTGAGTGGACCCCGTTCCAGCCCTCGTACCACTTTTCAAATTTCGTGGCAGAGCTGGGAATCGAACCCAGGCCTCCGGGGGTGGCAGCTAATCACACTAACCACTACACCACAGACTCTCTGTAGGAAACACTCTGCCTGATAGGAGAACAAGATTGTTACCGGAAAACATTGAAACGTTGCTTGTTGTAAATTCCTTTTATAGTACAGTAATTGAACGTGTTATTAAATTATACAAGTATTTTTCATGCCTATTTTGTTGCCTATTTTACACGTTAGTGCCTATTTACATGCCTATTTTGACTAATTTAGGAGCCTATATGCCTGCCTATTTTAACTGTTTTTAGTGCCTATAATTCTCGTCTCTATTTATGACATAATAAAAGAAATTAACTCACCATCTGGACGGGACACTCTTATTTCTCTCAGGATGTGATTTTCAGGAAAGTGCTTGATACACACAACTGTATTGTGGTTAACTATTAAATTCCCCCTGGGAATAGCCTTCTTCCATAACTTAACTCGTTCTTCATCAGAAGGAAACACTAATACCGGAGTGTACTCTCCTTGTTTATAATTGGCTTTGCAGCCAGGCACACAGCAACTCTTAGGCATGGTGATTTCCCTCACTGATCATCTTAATTCAAGTACCGTATATACAATTCGTGGTTAATAATAAAACACAGAATGCACTAACTCAATTAATTTTACACTATAAATATAACTGTACACAAATAAACTACAAAATTAAAACACTGAAGAATGAATCTTCTTAACCTATGGCTTCATATAAATACACGCTCACACTAAGTTTTCTTCACTAATTAACGACTTTCCACTTAATAATGCAGTCGATGACGACTCATTCTCCCATGCATCTGAGTGAACACGCGGCCATCGTTAAAAATGTCAATAAAACTGCGAAAATCTATGTTTAACTCTACTAACTCATGTGCTAAACTTCCCCCCTAACGATCAGCTGATTGCTTTCCCGCGCTCGTTACAGTGCGGCCTGGACATCATGAAGGCAGTGCTACTGGTTAATGAAATGACGTCACCGTAGGAGCAAAGCAACTGAGCCCTGAGCGTGCGACACGCAAATCAGTACGAAACTCATAACAAGAGCAAACATTACAGTTTCTGACAACTCATAGCAGGTCATACAGATTACTGCTGTTATAAGATGGATAAATTGTACAGAATGGTTTTCATTATTTATAATACGGATAAGGCGCAAATTTAATATGTGAATATCTGACGGTGCAGTGGCCAACGCTTGAAATTTTTTAACATTTCCAAGTTCCTCCATAGTTTAAAGAAGGTCACGCGCACTCAGATCTGTAAACATAAATATTTAGAGATTAGAAATGTTGGTAATATTAAATGTTGGCAGTAAAAGCTTAGGAAATGGAACTACCGTATGTTAACATACGATATACCGACACACTTCCGACTCATTGGCTGAATTGTCAGCGTTGAGGCCTTCAGTTCAGAGGGTCCTGAATTCGATTCCCGGCCGGGTCAGAAGTTTTAATCGCGTCTGATTAATTCTTCTGTCCCGGAGACTGGGTGTTCGTGTTTGTCTCAACATTTTCCTCTTTATATTCATACGACATATTACACTACCAACCACCACAGAAACACGCAGTAGTAATTACATGCCTCCATATAGGGTTGGCGTCAGGAAGGGTATCCGGCCGTAAACATGGCCAATTCATATGTGCGACACAGTTCGCACCCGCGACTCCACATCTGTGGGAAAAAGCGGTAGAATAGGGAGAAGAAGATACTGACACACTTCGACAGGTATCGAGTTTAAAGCTAACACTTATTATAGCAGCAGCAAAAGTAAGTACATATTCGAAGCCATGCATAGATGTTTCTACTTTTTTAAATTACAGAATGTGAAAGAAGAAGAAGACTGTGGAACTGACGATTTTTTTAAGAATACCGTACTTGTGCACTTACCGGGCTACTACTGTAAATGCTACCGGGAAGGATTTTTGTATGTACTGCATCGGTTTTCAAGATCTTAATTATTTATTTATTTATTTATTTATTTATTTATTTATTTATTTATTTATTTATTTATTTATTTATTTATTTATTTATTTATTTATTTATTTATTTATTTATTTATTTATTTATTTGTCATAAGTCTGTACAGATTTCTCCTTCATTTTCACAGGCACTATACATATGTGTATATAAATGCCTGAACGAGTTTTTTTAATGAATGATTCCATGACTAAATTAAATTGTCATGCATGCATGAATAAAGGAATGAACGCTTCTCTCCCAGTCACGGATAGCCACCAACCGAGGAGAGAGCATTCGATTCGCAGAATAAATGCATAGATGGGATTATGCATAACTACTGCCCGGTCGTGTTATCCACCCCTAGTGAGGAAAGGGACCACATTCCCAGGGATAACACGCCCGGCCCTTTCTCTTGAGGCCCAAACGGAAGACCCCGCCTGATCTAATAGCTGTCAAACACTAATTTCTCAACATTCCCTAATTTCTGCAAGGCACACGTAAGCGGAAATCCCGCTCCCCATGTGCCCCCTCCCTTTCTTCTTTCTCTGTTGCATTTGTGGACACTCTACATATTCGATTGGGATAGGCCCGTCCTATCCCGTCATACTTCGGTTATATCCTTACAAAAGTGCATGAATGAATGAATGAGTGAATGAATGAATGAATGAATGAATGAATGAATGAATGAATGAATTATTTAACTATGATTCCCTGCCTATATTAGTGCCTCCTTGCACAGGGGGATCACCATTCCACGTGCAAGGGCTACGCATACGATTTTATCTACATGAATGGATGAAGAAATGAAGCAAATTAATTAATGATTCCCTAACGGTATTGAGGAAACATGTATGGATGGATTTATGAATGGGTATATGAATATTCATGCATGCATGAGAGGGGAGAAGACTCATCACTCCCAGTACGGATAACCAGTAACTGGGGAGAGAACCCTTGTTTTGAATTAAATAAATGATTGAATGAATGAATATTAAATGGGGAATGAGTAGTGAGTGAATGTTATCAACCTACAGCTACGGATCGCCAGCAGCTGAGGAAGAAACATTATATCCATTGGGCCCTGTCTCATTACAAACAGTTTAACAGTTAATTACGTTATGGCTTACTAACATATCGACTTTACAGTGCTACTTATACTAATATTCCTTTTACTACATATCACTGTTGGCAAATTATTAACTAACCGGTTTGTAACACAATCATCCATCCGTAATCTGTCCTACCCTCATTGTAGGCTCTTTCAACACTCTTCTACATGAATTTCTAATTACAATTAACAGATTACTGAGATTACCAGGCTTATACCATTCTTTGCTTATCGTCTTAATAACCCTATAGCCATCCTCATCCTCATTTATCATTTATTGTTCCTTGCTATTCGAAAATTTCCTTCCCACCGCTATGGTTTCTTTATTTGATTTCAACATGTGAAATTCTTTTCTGTTTTCACCACAGAGAAGGCACCTTGTTGCATCCTTCACCCTAACCCATCCCTTGTTTTTGTAAATTCCCATCATCCACCATATCAAACCCAGGATTTCTCTTCTATTTACACTTACAATATTTATGTTCATATCCTGCCTTATCCTATTAAACTCTGTGAGGGTCGCCTTGCTTCTACACTCGGATACCAACCACTGTCTTTGAATATCTCTGAGTCGTCTAATGATTAGTTTATTCGTTAACCTTTCCAACCTCTCCCAACTCCCGTATCCCAACCTGTCTAATATACTTCTGATTTTTGTTAACCAATATTCTCCCTGGATATTTTCTCTCTGATGTTGATATGCGATCTGCAGAAGCTCGCCACCCTCTCTTCCTTTCAGTCTCAACAGATATTTCAAAATTCTCTTAAGAATATCTACTTGGATATTTTTTTCACATATTAATCTTACTCCACAATTTGCTGTACAATTTGGTAACCCATTACAAATTTACAGAACTTACTTATAACCTGGTTCAGCATCTCACACTCTTTCTCTACACCCCCTAGCTCAGCTCCATATAGCATTCGATTTTTTACTACGGCTTGCAGGACATTTCTCGGAATCTTATAATCTATATATTGGGAATTTATTTTCAAGAATTCTAATCACTGATAATTCTGCAAGACCCTTCCATTTTGCTTGTTTTATTTGATGGACCCACTTCCCGTTATTTGCTATATATATTCCCAGGTACTCTAATCTATTTGTGACCTCCACTTGACATCCATCTATCGTCAATTGTTCATTTTTCGCTCGCTTACAGCCTTTCTTACAGATCAGAACTTTCGTCTTGGAAATGTTAATTTTTAATGACCATTTTTTAGCAAACTCTGTCACAGCATTCATGCTCTTTTGGATGCCTCTGGCCGTTAACGTCATCAGCAGGACATCGTCCGCGAAAATTAGTTCTGGTATTCCTTGATTTACTAAAACTGGACTCATCCACTTATCACCTCCATGTCCATTTAATATACCGTTTATAATTTAAAAAAATAAATAGGAGATAGCTTACATCCTTGTTTCAAACCCAATCGAGATTCTATTTGACCACATGCTACCCCATCACCTACCCTAATACTGCATTGCACCCTTCGATAAACCCGCTCCAATGCTTGTACCATCTTACTAGATAACCCTAATAGGCGTAATTTCGCGACCAATGCGCCCCTGCTGACTGTGTCAAAAGCCTTTTCAAAATCTATAGCCGTTGTATATAGTCTTCCTGCTTTCGGTTTTATATACTTATCTATTATTGTTTTTACAATCGTGATGTTATCTATTGTTCTTCTGCGTTTCCTGAAACCACTTTGATATCTCAAGAGGATGGAGAATTCTTCCGCCCATTTCATCAGTATATTTGCCAGAATTCCTATATATAATTTACTTAGGGAGTCCAATAGTGTTATACCTCTATAGTTACTTGGATTACTTCTCTCCTCACGCTTCTTGCAGATTGGACATATCATACCTGTCTGCCATGCCTTAGGAAACTCCAAAGAATCAAATATCCTATTGAACAATTTTACTAGTATTTCCAGCATTTGTTGACTTTTTACTGCTTCTTTCCAAAATTCACTAGTTATACCAGTGAGGCCCCCCACTTTCCTACATTTGGCCTTTCTAGTCATTTCTAAAACCTCACATTCTGATATTTCTTCATCTAAGCAGGGGATACAAATCTCTAAACCCCTCGAGATATCCATACATGTTCTATTATTTATCCAAGTATCGTGTCCTCCTAGCAATTTATTAAAATAATCAACTCAGACTCCATTAGCAATTTTAACATTGGAATATACTCTCTCTCCTCTACTTATTTTGTTAATTCTATTCCATATCTTATCACTTTGATTATTCTTACAGTCTATGTTTATTAATTTTGCCTCCTCCTGTTGCCATGTCCTCTTTTGTTCTACTAACAACACTTTATATTCCTTTCTTAGTATATAATAATGTGCCCGAACCTCAGGCTCCCCCTCTTTTCTATACGCCTTTAGGGCTCTAATCACCTCCAATTTCTTTGTTTTACACACATCATTATACCATTCTTTTATTTTATCTTTATTATTATTCTGCTTTCTTTTCACGCGAGCTACAGTTTTAAAGGGTTTCTCTACCAGTTCTACCGCTAGGTCCACCTTACTATTCAATAACGCTACATCTATTCCACTCTTAATTATCTGGAATTATTCTCCCTTTAAATATGACTCTAATCTTTTTGGGGTATTCTCGCACCACTTATATTTATTAATGATCCTATTATTATATTTTTTTTTTACAGTGTTACGTTCCTCCTGTTCTTTCTCATACACTTCTAGGGTAACAGATACCGGGGAATGATGTGTTTCGGCCCATTCTAAGATCTCTATTTCCTTTACCATCTCTAAGATATCTCCTGTACACACAACCAAATCAATTACACTACCTCGCTGCGCTGTGATATATGTTAGCTTTCCCGTTTCATCTCCCCGCCACCATCCATTTAGAATATATAAATTCTCTGCGGCACATAGTTATAGTAGTTTATGCCCATACACATTACGTTCTTTATCCCGACTGTTTCTGCTACCTATCATTGGCTCTATTCCTTCTTTACTATATGCTGGAATTGACTCTCCAATTCGTGCGTTCCAATCTCCCAACATAATGATTCGTGCTTCTTCATAGTTACCTCTCATTAAGTTAATCTCCTCTGTTAAATCCTCAAAAGAGTTCACATTCGTATATGGTGACCCCATCGGATGGTTGTATATAAAGGCTATGCATATATCTCTCTGCTTACTCTCTTCCAGTTTAAGTTTGATCCAAATGACATCTTGCATATCGTTAGGCAATTCTTCTATCTGACTACTAAACTCTTCCTTTATCAGAAGTGATATTCCTCCCGGAATTCTCCCTTGAGTCCCTCGTTTTCTTTTTATTACACTTCTCGTAACATACCCCTTCCATGTTAAGATCTTTCCTTCGGGCATCCATGTTTCTAAAAAAGCAAATATTTCAAATTTTTCCACAAGCTCAGACACTCCATCATTCCCCAGTTTACTTAATAAACCTTCTATATTAACAAAACCAATTCTTAATTGCTAGTTGTTTCGCTTTCCTGTTATCAGAGACACTTCCTGTTTTGTTACATGCGTTTATTGTTTTATCAATTTGTACTATACTTCCATGAGGAGAACTATAAATTTCCCCTAGCTTCTTTCCTTGCCGTTTATTACCTTTTCCATCTGAAAGCACCCCCTTCTTAGTCCGTAAGTCTTTCAAGCTCTGTCCATGCTTCTTTTTCTTATCCTCCGGTGTCTTGCTGCTACCGGAGTAGTACACGAGCTATTTCCCGATTCCTCATCAGGTGTTAAACATTTACTTACAGGTTGTCTCTCCGTACTGGTGGCAACGCCCTCACTCTCAGTAGGTGTCAGCAACCTTGACGACACGAGCTCTGCTCCTGTTTCCTGCACGTCATCATTCCCTCTTCCGTGTTGCGCTGGTACCGCACTTCCTTCTCACGTCAAGGCTTCCAGCTGGGATGGCGTGTAGTTCTTTCTCCAACCATCGCCTATGATGAATAGTCTCTTGCCTCGAATAAACGCTGTAAGGCCCTCTCTTCTAGCTCTCCCCATGTGAAATCGTAGGATTCTCATCTCCCCCCTTTCTTCAATTCCCAGGTCTCTCTGGATCCAGACTTCCGTCCCTTTTAAATTCCTGGCATTCCGAAGAATTTGGTATGTTTTTATTCCAGATACCAATAATGCACTTTAATCGGCCTGTTCCCTTGGGTTCTTCCTATTCTCTGCATGTCGTCCACATCGGATTCCGTGCAATTTACTTTCACTCCTAGCGTGAACACTTCCAAAACAGCATCTAGTAATGCCAGTTTGTCCTCGCTTCTATTCTCCTTGATCCCATGTATGACCAGGCATCTGCTACGTTGGGCAAACACTGATCTCCGGTGTTCCTTAGCAATTTCCATTTCTTCCTGGTATTTATCCAGAGATTCTTTTATACCTGCCATATCACCCCGAATATCTTAATTGTGTGCCATAATGAGCTCCCTCGTTGTGTCTGTTTGGCTGACCTCTTTTATCACCTCCTTGATCTTTGCTATATCTTCCCAATTCAGTGGCCCAGGGTTGTTTTCACTGCTTCCAATTACTAATAACGCAGCAATCACTAACGATGCCAGCACGATTTCAGAGTATTTTATATCACATTTTAAACCCCATACCTGATATTTTATTCGATTGTTCCATCGACAGGTGACCGCTCGGTAGAGCTCTATGCTTATTCCCATTTCGCTTACGCCACAACACTCAGCACTCGGCACACACGTCTGCTCCGTTTGCATGGCTCCATTCGACTGATGTTTTCAAGATTTTGTTGGGAGGGAAATGCAGCAATTCTGCTCTTAAATCACGAACATAACTGGCTTCCGTAAAATGCCGCGAACATACGGTAGATATAGCTACATTGAAGACATCCTTCCTTGTATATGCTTGTATCCAAACTTTTTGCAGGTCTGAAGCGTTAGGAAATGAATTATACACCATATATCTTCCTTTCGTCTTTCTGCTGTATGATAGACAGTCAGTTACTGCATATCTAGGCATTGTTGTCAGTATTTCGAACAGTTTTCATCAGCTATAACACATTTAAGAAATTTCATTCACACTCGACGTATCGCAAAAAAAAAAAAAAAAAAAAAAAAAAGCCCACGCAAATATCTACACTACAGTGATACTATGAACGGGCAGAAATTTCACTTCAGCTACTATTATAATGTTCACGCAACTAACGAAACGAAAATAAGTTCACCTCGCTGCACGAAACACAGCAACTTATCAGAGACCTCACAGAAACGAACTACGATACACACACTACGCAAAATACAGCAGACCACTATTCAAACCAATTGAAATATTCGGAAAGAAATTACATGTAGATATTACGTGGAAATCGCTTCCTATGATGACGTCACGAGCAAGACTAACATCTACTGCGCTACCAGTCTGGCCCACCCGTGCAACAAGCCCTGTTTCTCTAAATATAATAATAAATTTATTGCAACAAAATGGTCATAATATATACACTTAAATACACTTAGAAATGCATTAATAATAATATGCAATCAATGTGTGCAGAACATCATCAGTTATTTACACAATTGTGTCAAGCTTCCTTTTCTATGGGCACGTTCGATGGCATGGTACATATCGCATCGTTAGTCGAAGAAGACACATATGCAGCCTGGCCCTGCCTTGTGAAATTACATGGTTCTGCACACCTTATGGCGGAACCCGTGTACGGCAAACCTGGTCACTGTATGCCTCAGATCATAGCCACCGCGCGTCCAATCCCTGTTTAACATCGCATCAGTGAGTAAAACTCGTCCCATATCAAAGCCGTCTTTGATTGCAGTTCTTGTAGCAACTCCCTGTAACTCCTTGTCGCTGAAAGTAACAATCTAATCTTATGTCTTCAATGAAGTACGTCTCCTTTGCAAGAACGTATACCAGTTTTGATTATGTATATTTAAAAACACATAGAACTATCTTCAAGAATCTAACCTTCAGACATTCCAGCTCTTGTAGTTGTATTTTTGAGAGATGTTCCTATATTAGCTCTAGACCATAATATGGCTGTTGGAACAACGTTCGTATTAAACAGAGCCATGGCTGTCCCCAAAGATAGCTGTGGAAGGTGTTTAATATCACTAATGCTTCGTATAGCTGCGATGAGTCTCTCGTTTAGGTGTATTGGGAAAGTTGTTCCTGTTCCTGTTACCTTTATTGTAATCCCCAGTTATTTGTATTGGTTGTTAATTCGTACCTTTTGTCCTTTACATAGGATATAATTCGGTTTTGTTCGCATTAAGGTACATTTTATTACCTTCTGCCCATTCCACGATTAAGTCCATGGCAACTTGTAGTTCGTCTTTACTCTCAGACGCAATAGCCATGTCGTCCGCATATGTACGTATGCGTTAACCTTCCGTATTTATTCTTGATTTCTTTGATTCCATCCTGTGTGAAGATATTAAACAGCAGAGGACTTAGTGCGTTCCCCCTGTAATACCCCATTTGTCTGCCGGACCCAACTTAATGTGCAGAGATTGTCACTTATTTGAATATAGTTCTCCGAAAGTATGTTGGTAACTAGCCTTGTGAGCCAGGTATGACCAACAATTTCCTCTAGTTTTCTAACAAGTTTCCGTCTATCTACTGTATCAAAAGCCTTGGAGTAGTCAATAAATATTACGAACATTTTGCCTTGGTTTTTTTGGTTGTTTCATGAATATCGTGCAGAAGGCATTCCACTGCCATCAGAGTCGATCTCCCGGCTCTAAATCCGAACTGTTCGTCAGGCAGAAGCGGGTCTGCTATTCTATTGATTCTCTGAATTGTCAGTTTGGTGAGAATCTTAAAAGCCGCTGATTCAAGAACCACTCCGCGATATGATTCCGGTTTGTTTACTTCTCCTTTCCCTTTATAGAGCATCTTAACGACTGATTTTCTCCATACGTTTGGAAGGTTTCCTGTTTCCAGACACTTGCTCATCAGTTCTAACCATACTGTTTCTAGGTAAGGGAGAGATGTCTTCAGATATTCGTTGTAGAGGCCATCTGAGCCTGCTGCCTTGTTAGATTTTGCACTTGAGATCACTTTCGTTACTTCTTCTTGAGTGAAAGGACTGCATGGTTTAACTTCCCCTTCCATTGTAGGTGTTAAGTCCCGTTTACATAGTATATTTTCCATGTACACCTCCCAGATCTCCATTGGTATGTCTGCTGGGAATCTTGGTTGGCGTGGACGCATTTCTTTGTACGGGTTTTCCTTTATTTCCTTCATCAGCTTCTGATAATGAGCTTCTATGTAACTGGCTTTCTTATCCTTCAAATGAGTTTTGTATGCCTTTCTAGCAGATTGGTATTCTGCTAGGTGGACGACGTCCATACTTTGTCTGGCTACTCGCATTTTCTTCAAAGTTGCCTGCCTTACTTGGAAGCACTCACTGTCGAACCTTTTTTTGGCTTTGCGGTTACCATTCCACGATTCCGTCGCTTCATTTATGTAGTCCTCTATCAGGACCACATTGCGCATGAAGAGTTTCTAACCACCTACCTACACGGAGTAAAAAGAGTTAACACTGGTTCACTCCTGCCTTACAGTTTTATGAACGCCTCACAGAGTAGACTCTGCTGGATAATTTTGTTTTATGAACGGAGAGTGTCAATTGGGAGTTGCAGAGTTACATTTTACGAATGCAGCGTTGTTATCAATCACCGGCCATCCTGTCACAACTCTCAATCCTATTCTCTTTGCTCTAAACTCTGTATGTCTGTCGCACCTTTTAGCGATATTTCTTTGTACGGGGCGGTAAAGTAAGGAGCCTCTCACGGTTCCGGTAATACTGCCAACCGAATGAAAATGAAATCTGAATTGAATCGATAATATGATCGATCGATATTAATTTTCTAAACGTTTATAATCTTAAGCCAACAACTGTGTCATACACACTTTATGTAACATTATATAACATTTCTCGATGCGAACCTTGTTCCCAGCATGAATTCTATAGTTTGGCTTTTGCTGTGTAAACAAAAACAGTACTAGTACGTAAAGTGTACGCCAGATGTCACACAGCGATGCATAAGCGATTTATAGTTTGTGTTTCAAAGGTTGCCAATATGAATCTCGAAGATGCCCGAGGTCGACCTATTCTAAACAAGGGTGTTCATCATTCTAGCTCGTTGGTGTTCATGTATCGCTAAAAGGTGCGCGTACAGTCGTTGCCTAAGAGATATACAAGGCCGGGACATAGCTACTAATTTGTCGCTGAAAAAGCGGCCCGACCGTGTTCACGATTTGGCCGCTAGATGTCAGGTTTCCGTTCTATTCTTGGCGGACTTTAACATTGTGATATGCGGAGTATTGTGATGCTATGTTGAATTTGTGCAATTTATTGTGAAAATTGTTTCTGTCGGTGAGTGTTTGTGAGGTTGAGAAGAAGGTGCACTGTTGTGTACCGGTACCTCTCTATTTCGGATGACACAAAAAAGCATGGAAATTGACGTTCCATAGTTTCCGTTCCGAGTGCAGTTTAAGGGAGAAATGGAAGCAAACTATTTCTAGGCAAAGTGATATAGTAGGATCTCTTTAGGTACCAAGCAATTCTTCTCATAAAACAGATTTCAGTGTAAGCACATCAATCAAATTTCCTTCTGTTTTCATTGTGTATCCTGTTCACAAACAGGAAAATGTCAAAAGCAGGAAGCGTACAGCTTCAAAAAATGATGTATTGCCATCAAAATTTAATAAAAGTTCCGATTCAGATAACGAAGAACATACCATTTCATACATCAGCCACAAACAAAAAAGGAGTATAAGTCTCGTTTCTATATCAAGGAAACTCTACAGGCCGGTCTCCACTGATTAACATTTAACACCAACATGTTAAATTTAACATGTTACAATTGACATGTATATTGTGTTTGTGTCTTCCAATTGACTTTACATGTTAACTCAGAATGTTGAGGTTAACACTTTTAACATGTCGGCGTGTTTTCCGCTCCAAGTGGAAAACATGTCAAGTCAATTCGTTGTTCGTGAGATGTTGGCACATCTTCGGCAACTTCCTTGCCGTTTCCTTGTCAACAGATAGCCAAACGACGCAACAACGTGCTTCTCGTGAAGTAGGATTATAGTTACAACGCTCTGCAACACTCATTCTCTTTGTTATAAGCTACAAATACAGTACCAGTACCAGTACGCGTACGCGTGTCGTTCTGTCTGCACTATACTAAAATTTATAGGCAGAAATGGAGTGGAGCAAGATTCCTTTGGGCTTAATTAATGATATAATAGAAAGGCCTTGTTTGTGGGATGTCTCATCAAAGGAATACAGAGACAAAGCGAAGAAAGCCGACAGTTTCCAGGAACTCTATATTATAATTATTCCCGCGAGTGCATCGAAAAAAAAACCTAGCGTACCTCTGCTCCCAGTACAGTCGAGTATTGCAAAAAATCAGAAAAAGTCTGAAGTCGGGGGGCGGGACTGGACGAAGTTTATACTTCATAGTGTTTTGCTTTTGAAGCAATGAGCAGGATGAGGGGAGGAAATGTGTCTAATAAAACTTCATTTGTAAATCATAACAAGAAGCAACAGTGGCAATAACAAAGGCCAAATCTTTTTCATCTGAGTCCATTGTCCTTGTTTGAAAATACTAGACACCACCTAAATTTATTACCGCAAACTGATATGATGAACTACCTATATATAAACCAAGAAAGTTAAGTTTAACATGTTTATTAAGTATGGACACAATGTTAAATGAAACAGTATTCAACATTTAACATGTTGATGGTGCCACCAGTTAACATTTAACATGTTGTTGTTAAATGTTAATCAGTGGAGACCGGCCTTACAAGTATTTCTGTTAAATCTGAAAAATGTATGGATGAGAAAATTAAATACCAGATTACAGAAAATAATCTATAAATTGAGAAGTAGGATGCGGGTAATGAAATCAGAAAAAAAGTTTTACGGTATCTGAACTTGACCAAAAAGCAAATCAAATTGAAAAGCATGCTAAAATTTGTCATTTAGGAGCTTTATTCCTGTTAGAACGAATTTAATTTTTTTCTTTCTTCATCCGTTTACCCTCCAGGGTCGGTTTTTCCCTTGGACTCAACGAGGGATCCCACCTCTACCGGTCAAGGGTAGTGTCCTGGAGCACCAGACTTTAGGTCGGGGGATACAGCTGGGGAGGATGACCAGTACCTCGCCCAGGCAGCCTCACCTGCTATGCCTGGTGGAGGGGTGGGAAGATTGGAAAGGACAGGCAGGGAAGAGGGAAGGAAGCGGCCGTGGCCTTAAGTTAGGTACTATCCTGGCATTTTCCTGGAGAAGAAGTGAGAAATCACGGAAAACCACTTCGAGGATGGCTGAGGTGAGAATCGAACCCACCTCTACTCAGTTGACCTCCCGAGGCTGAGTGGATCCCGTTCCAGCCCTCGTACCACTTTTCAAATTTTGTGGCAGGGCCGGGAATCGAACCCGGACCTCCGGGGGTGACAGCTAATCACACTAACCACTACACCACAGAGGCGAACAAAAATGTAATTTTACGAGAAGAAAAAAGAGAAATACGGTGAAACGACGCTAAATATTTGCGTAACGGGCAGAACATCGCTCACCAAACAGCGGTTTCAATACGAATGTCAAAATATCAGATGTGCGGAGGAAAAGATTGGATCGCTGATAATTGGATAAAGGGCGATTAAACCCAAAGTTATTTATGACAGCATACTCTGAGGCACAATTAAAGGAATCGGTAAGAAGTGACAAACTCGCTATCAGATTTCTCTGCTTCTTTCGTGAATTACTTATTTCATTTAAGCATATTGTAAGAAATACGTTGTAGAAAATAAGTCAAACAATTGCTCTTGGTCTATCTTTGATCTCATATCTGTTTCTTGCCTTCTGAAATTATTAGTTTTAATTATTCTTTATAGTTTATCATATTCGAACGTGTCGTAATGAGCGGGCGAGACCAAGGTCAGTATAGGAAGGTCTGGTCACGCTACCACAATCCTTTGCGGTGGCGGCCATATTGGGTCTCAAGCTCCGTTATGATGAGGGCGGGCCTAATGTGATAATATGAAATATATTTACATTTTTAAAGGAAATGGAATACTGCGCTACACCAGATTGTAAGATTTAGTCACTGGCGGGATCATAGTGTTTCGCTTTCCAGTGATAAGCAATGGTGAGCTCAGTGGATACGGTAAAAAGTTACAGGCGTGATAAATGGTAACCCACTTATAATTTCGTCTTGTTCGAGGTTAGTAATTTATTACAATGAAATTATTCCTGAAGAATCACATATTTATATTAACAAGTTTTGTTTTTTGTATGTTTCATTATGTATTTTCTTCTGAAATAATTTTGATAAATCGCAATTTGAACAGAAGTGTGTAGATGGTCGGTAACACTCAACTGGAATTCGATCCCAAAAATGTTTCTAATCCACCCAAGTCTTTAAAATGTTATAGGAAAGTTTCCAAACACTGCCTGGTGTAAACAATGTGGAAACCACGGAAAATCATCTTCAGGGTTGCCAACAGTGGAGTTCGAACCCACTACCTCTCGAATGCAAGTTGATAGCTACGTGACCGAAACAGCACAGCCACTTGGCCGGTCTTCTTCTTGTGATGATGATGATGATATTACCTTAATTTTTTTTTGCCAAAAGCCAAATGAAGACTGTAGCCCTACAAATTATTATCACCAGTTTTCAAATGATTTTGACATAAACATAATACAGATGTCGGGTTTGAACCATTTTGTGGGGACAGTAGAATACATCCAGGGTATCCCCTTCCTGTCGCAAGAGGCGACGAAAAGGGCCCCCAGAGACTCTTAACTTGAAAGAGTGCGTTAGCGACGACGAGGCCCTTAGCTGCGTCTTGGCATTCTTTCCAGTTACTTGTGCCAGGCTCCTCACTTTTCCTATCGTATCCGACCTCCCTTGGTCAACTCTTGTTCTTTTCCGACCCCGACGGTATTAGAACAGTCGAAGCTTTGGGAGTCTTCCATTTTCACAAACTTCGTGGCCTTTGTCTTTCTTTGGCGAATACCACAATTTTTTGAAGTGTCGGATCGTCTCAAAAATTCCCCTCTGATTAGTGTTAAAAGTGGATGGTTCCCCAATAGTACTTCCTCTTAAAACAATAATCACCACCACCACTTTGTACTACTCAGTTGCATGGGTTATCCGTAAACTAGTTAGAGTAGCTAGGAACATCACTCTTGTTATATATGAGAAGAGTATTTTTGCCTCAGAACCCAAAGAATTTACCACATCAGTGGATAACAACAGCGTGCGGTCGGTATTCGGGAGATAATTTATTCGAACCTCACTGCCGGCAACGCTGAAAATGGTGTTCCGTGGTTTTCCATTTTCACACCAGGCAAATGCTGGGTCTGTACCTTAATTAAGGCCACCACCGCTTCCTTTCCACTCCTAGCCCTTTCCTGTTCCATCGTTGCCATAAGACCTACCTTTGTCGGTGCGACGTAAAGCAACTGGCAAAAAAGCTAACAACGAAAATAATTTAATGCACTCAAGTCAAGAGGCATTCAGTCTTTGTCAACATGCTGAAGTAACATTTTAGAAACGCAGTAACCGTTACTACTTTCTTAATAAAGGAAATGCTCAAGGAAATTTACTACAAATGTCTTTAAATGCTTTTAAGTTCAATATTTCATCTGTTCATGATATAATAGAGGTACTGTACAGATTTCTATGTTTCTGTCAATGAGATAACGTATTTCTTTTGCTAGTGGCACTACGTCGCACCGACACAGATTATCTTATGGCGATGGGATAGGAAAGGCCTAGGAGTTGGAAGGAAGCGACCGTGGCCTTAATTAAGGTACAGCCCCAGCATTTGCCTGGTGTGAAAATGGGAAACCACGCAAAACGATCTTCAGGGCTGCCGACAGTGGGGTTCGAACCCACTATCTGCGAGCTCACAGCTGCGCGACCCTAACCGCATGGCCAAATTACCCGGTATTTCGTATTTTGACAGACGATATTGATTAGAAACACACTAAGATCAAGTAATATAGAAGTGAAAGAGTAGGCCTATACATGAGCACTTCTCCTGATTCTTGTTTCTCAAAAAATATGTAATTTAGGTTCTATTAATTATTCTCCTATTCAAATAGCTGTGAATGCATTCATGTCATTTACGAGTTGTACAGTTATATATACATGAGCAATAAAAGTCCAGTTGAATTCTGCATGATAAATAGTTTTCGTTTCTTTTTTGCCTTTGGTTACGTTCACTTACCCAGACCCAATATGGCGGATCCATAAGTAGCATTCGTGACTTGACCTCCCTAGACAGACCTTGGGCGAGACAGAACAGTAAAGAGAACTCTAGCGGCACTTTCCGGAAGTATCTCGAGGACGAGTCTAGTGTGGTGTATTTCCCGGCCTTGTGTATGTCATAGGCAACGGTGCAGTATGATTTAGAATCAAAGAAGTCTTGTCTTGTCTTGTCTTGCGGATATTTATTTGGGATTCAATAAATTCTTTCCCAGTCACGAGACCATTAATATATTACACTTATATCACAAATGCACACGATTACATCACTAATGCCTGATTTTAGCATGATCACACGTAGATAGATGCACTTAAAGAAGCAATATTATATCGGGTATAAATAGGTTCATGGTACTGAGCAGAGACACAAATAACTTAGTAAGCTGGAATAGGAGTAACGTGTTACACTGTACAAGATCGGAAAGTAATAAAAACCTTGATACAGTATCCACTCACCAGGAACATATAGAAGTGCCACCTCACAAACATGTCGGAACAAAACAACTGAAAATCTAGATCATAATTACAATTTTATGTGAGTGTTATCAAGGTATTCGTTTAAAATAGTAATGATCATAGGCGAAGGTTGGTGCAACAAAACTGAAAGTCGTGTAGGGAAAGGTACGTGAACTTTAAGCAATTTCTGCATTAAAATGGCCTGGTGATGTGCATATTGGGGGCAATGAAAAAACAGGTGTTCACTATCGCCCTGAGATTCTCCGCAGGAACAAGTTGGGTCGTTCGTAATGTGAAATCGAGTTAAATATACTGGAATTAAGGCATGATTAAAACGTAATCGAATGATATTGGTAATGTGACGTCGTGTATACGTACCATTTGCAAACCACGGCAGTTTGGGAATACTCGGTTGAACTTGATAGTAATGTTGACCTTTCGTACGAGCAGATAGTCGCCATTGTGTGCACCATGTGTGTTGAGTTGCAGTTTTGATATGTGGAAAGAAGTCGGGAATCGGAATTTTGATTTGTAATATATTCGCGGTATCTGCACTGGCGTCTTTCGCTGCTATATCGGCCATATCGTTGCCTACGTGCCGATTATGCCCTTTAATCCATATTAGCGTTATAACAAAACAGGATGTTTCAAGTCGAAATAGAAGAGACTTAACTTCGTAGACATATGTATTCGTATGAGGGGCGAGTGATTGCAGAGCTTGTAAAACACTTTGAGAATCGCTGAATATATTTATTTTTTTGGATTGCAACTGTTGAACATATACGAGGGCTTGGTATATGACATATAATTCTGCTGTAAAGATAGTTAAATTATTAGGTAACGGATATTTAAAGCTAGTGTGTAGTTGTGGATCGTAAAATGCTGCTCCGACTCCAGTATTTGATTTTGACCCATCGGTAAATAGGTGGTAATCTGGTGAGGTTATGGGACTTTTAAATTTCTTATGAGCGTATAATGTGGGATAAGGTGTAGACATTGATTGGTTTGATGCATCAGAAGGGGCAATGATAATACACTGACTGACAGAGCAAATGCAACACCAAGAAGGAGTGGTTCGAAAGGGATGAAAGTTGGGGAGAAAAACAGAGACGGCACGAACGAATAATTGATGTTTATTTCAAACCGATATGCAGGTTACACAATGCGCACGGCATCGACTCAGTAGGATGTAGGACCACCGCGAGCTGCGATGCACGCAGAAACACGTCGAGGTACAGAGTCAATAAGAGTGCGGATGGTGTCCTGAGGGATGGTTCTCCATTCTCTGTCAACCATTTGCCACAGTTGGTCGTCCGTACGAGGCTGGGGCAGAGTTTGCAAACGGCGTCCAATGAGATCCCACACGTGTTCGATTGGTGAGAGATCCGGAGAGTACGCTGGCCACGGAAGCATCTGTACACCTCGTAGAGCCTGTTGGGAGATGCGAGCAGTGTGTGGGCGGGCATCATCCTGCTGAAACAGAGCATTGGGCAGCCCCTGAATGTACGGGAGTGCCACCGGCCGCAGCACATGCTGCACGTAGCGGTGGGCATTTAACGTGCCTTGAATACGCACTAGAGGTGACGTGGAATCATACGCAATAGCGCCCCAAACCATGATGCCGCGTTGTCTAACGGTAGGGCGCTCCACAGTTACTGCCGGATTTGACCTTTCTCCACGCCGACGCCACACTCGTCTGCGGTGACTATCACTGACAGAACAGAAGCGTGACTCATCGGAGAACACGACGTTCCGCCATTCCCTCATCCAAGTCGCTCTAGCCCGGCACCATGCCAGGCGTGCACGTCTATGCTGTGGAGTCAATGGTAGTCTTCTGAGCGGACGCCGGGAGTGCAGGCCTCCTTCAACCAATCGACGGGAAATTGTTCTGGTCGATATTGGAACAGCCAGGGTGTCTTGCACATGCTGAAGAATGGCGGTTGACGTGGCGTGCGGGGCTGCCACCGCTTGGCGGCGGATGCGCCGATCCTCGCGTGCTGATGTCACTCGGGCTGCGCCTGGACCCCTCGCACGTGCCACATATCCCTGCGCCAACCATCTTCGCCACAGGCGCTGCACCGTGGACACATCCCTATGGGTATCGGCTGTGATTTGACGAAGCGACCAACCTGCCCTTCTCAGCCCGATCACCATACCCCTCGTAAAGTCGTCTGTCTGCGGGAAATGCCTCCGTTGACGGCGGCCTGGCATTCTTAGCTATACCCGTGTCCTGTGGCACACGACAACACGTTCTACAATGACTGTCGGCTGAGAAATCACGGTACGAAGTGGGCCATTCGCCAACGCCGTGTCCCATTTATCGTTCGCTACGTGCGCAGCACAGCGGCGCATTTCACATCATGAGCATACCTCAGTGACGTCAGTCTACCCTACAATTGGCATAAAGTTCTGACCACTCCTTCTTGGTGTTGCATTTGCTCTGTCAGTCAGTGTAGAAGGACGGAATGTTTGAATATCATAGTGGTATGAATACGTATTAACGCGTGGTGTACGAAATATAGTCTCATTAAGATGGTGGATTTCAGCATAAGCCATATATATGGCGGGATACCGATGATTGGGAGGAGGACGCTGTTGATAATATTCATATAATAATTGTAATTTAGGGACAATAAGGGAGTTCGTTCTACTAATATGTTTAAGTAGGAATTTTTTGGAAAGTTTTATCCTGCGAATATACAGTGGTTCTTCCGTAGTTTCTACTAATAAAGCGTTAGTTGGTGTTGTGCGGAGGGCACCCACACTGATACGTAGTGCTGAAAATGGAGACGATTCAAAGCTAATGAACTATGTTTAGAGGTTAAATCAATAATGTGGGCGCTATAATCAAGTATGGACCGAATGGTTTCATGATATAGCTGTAGTGCTGACAAAGGGTCAGCACCCCATGCACGTTTCGTTACCGTCCGTAAGATGGTGATATAACGATCAGATTTCCGAATAAGATGCCGTATATGAGTTTGCCATGTGAGTTTTTGATCGATATATATTCCTAAATATAAGTGTTGTGAAACCAAGGGAATGCTATAAGTGTCAAAGTTAATAGGGCTTTTATCAAAGGTTCGTTTATGTGTAAAGATCATCGCTGCACATTTAGGTATAGAAAGTGAAAGTCCATGGGCCGTGAGCCACTGAAAGACTAAACTTAAAACCCGAGATATTGTGGCTCTACACAGGTCAATGTGGGAGTCAGAACAATAAATAACATAATCATCCGCGTAAGCTAGAATTCGAGCGTGTGGAATCACAAGAGATTCGAGCTCTTTCATGTAAAGGGCAAACAAAGTTCCACTGAGTATCGAACCCTGTGGTAAACCTTGTGATGTGTAACGGCTATCAATTGTGTGTTGGGGAGATTTAATAGTTAACCGGCGATTAGTAAATAGTTGATTTAAAATAGAAACGAATTGGATGGGAAATCCAACACTAAATAATTTCTCCCAGAGGATATGCAATAACACAGCATCATAGGCACCTTTAATATCCAAAAAAACTGCCACTATAGATTGTTTCCGCCATTTTGCTAATAAGATGTCGAGTAAAAAAATAATGATAGGGTCTTGTGTACTATTACCACGTCGAAAGGCGAACTGATACTTGGGTAATAGCGAGTGATATTCCAATACCCACGCCATTCGTTTCATAAGGATTTTTCAAAAGACTTTGCGTATAAACGATCCCAGAACTATGCCTCGGAAATTTTCAGGTTCGGTAGGTCGTTTTGTTGGTTTCAAAATGGGTGTGATGAAAAACTCGTTCCATGATGCTGGTACATGTAGTGTCTCGAAAATACTATTATAATATTTGAGTAATAAATTTGGACATGGGGGGTAAGGCCTTGAGCATTTGATAAGTAATTGCATCAGGTCCTGGTGATGAGCTATTAACGGTACATAATACAGAGTGTAATTCGTTATATGTAATTGGATTCAAAAGGGAAATAAAAGAACAAGAATTATTCTGTGAGGTGGGTAGAAAGAATGGATTTACTGTAACAGGGGCAAGGGTGTATAAAAAGTCTTCTAGAACTTGTCGCGGATAAGCGGAAGAAGTTTGGTATTGGAAAGTTCTCGTGATCATGCGGATCGCGTTCCAAAATTTCGTTGCTGGAAGTTGTGGAGTTAATTGAGAAATAAAAGATTGCCAAGCTTTTCGTTTTTTTTTTTGCATTAAAGACGAGCTTTGTTTTCGCAATATGATTTCGCAATTGGAAATAATGCTGCTGCGTCATTGATTGGCGATATAGTTTGAATAATTGTTTGCGCTTATGAGTAAGATCGTGACATTCTTTATCCCACCATTTTAGTGCATATTCCTGTGGATGGGTCGTCACGTTTAATGGTCGACACGGATGAAATATGTTTAAATATTGGGTTAAATAAGGGAGTAAGAGGGAAAAGGAAAGAGGGGACTTGTGTTTCTGCTGCAAAATATATTTGAGGTATGATTGATAGTTAGAAACATTAAAATTTTTATAAGATCGGATGTTACTTATACAGGAGGGTGTCCGAAACTGGGAATGTGGTGGGTGAATACCATATGTGATGAGAATTGGGAAGTGGTCACTAGTGTGAGTATCTGATAATGTATGCCAGGTGGTGACAGGTGCCAGAGTTGTGCTGCAGAAAGTAAGGTCTACTGCGCTGGGTGGAGATCCAGGCGGAGTTAAACGGGTCGGGGAGCCGTCATTTAAAAGGAACAAATTCTGATGAGTTGAAGTAGTAAGTAAATTAGAACCTTTGATTGTATCCACCATACATCCCCATTCTGCGTGGTGGCAATTAAAATCACCAAGAAGGAAAAGATGTGGAAATGTGTCAAATTGTTGAAAGAAATGGATCCATTGATTCTGAGTAATGTAAATGTGGGGAGGGCAATAGATGTTTATGAAACAAGTATTATGGTGTACTATTCCTACAGCATAAGTGTGCGGGATGATATATTGTAAAGATAAATGCGTAACTGATAAGGAAGTATGAACACATGTGGCAACTCCATCAAAGCCGTTACCGTCATGTCGGAAAACTTGATAACCTCGTAATCGAAAAATGAAATGCGGTTGAAACCACGTTTCTTGTAAGCAGATAAAATGAGTTCGTGTTTCATTCAGCAATATGTGTAACTCATGTCTTTTCGAGGCGGCACTTCGACAATTCCATTGGAGTAAAGTAATCATGCTAGTATGTTCATGATAGAGTCTCGTAGTTTATATAATACATGGTGAAGTTGAGGCTCGTGACCCATACTTTGGATTAACATTACCAGCAATTGCTGGATTTCTTGTTGAAGGCGTTCCTTGGAAGGAGGAGAATGTATATCTTGAGGGGTTGCGGAGGGTTGCTGCCTAACAGATGTGGGCGCACTTGAGGGATATGCTAGTTGCAGAGGTTGTTGCATGGCACTCGTTGACGGGATCGAATGTACTGGAACCGAAGGTTCGTTTCGCAGAATGGCCATGTATCCTTGTCGGTCGAAACCGGGTTCTGGTGTAGGAGGGGGAGATTGGATGATTACTTGGGTGAACTTACGCTTACGCAGGTTTGGAGTCGAAGGGGGTGGGGTATTTGACGATAGAGGAGGGAACTGAAGTTCTTGTTGCTCGGAATGATAAATTGGAAGGGCGATTCGGGCTTTAGCTTCGAGAAAAGATATGTGTTCAGTACTCATTAATTTTTTAATGGTGACCTGATACTTATGTTCAGGACAAATTGAGGAACCTGTGACATGGTTTTTCTTACAGTACGCACATTGTGTAAATTGCTCGGAACACGCCTGGGTTTCATGTTGTTGTGCACATTTCCCACAACGAGCGTTTTTCGCTTGACATTGCCGAATTGTATGCCCATAGCGCTGGCATTTGCGACAGCGAATGGGTGAAAAGATGTAAGGTTCAACTTCCATATACACCTTATATAAGGCTACATGGGAGGGTAATGTTTGTGATCTGAAAACAATTTTTACTGAACCCGTAGGAAGGTATTGGGTTTCGCCATCTTGAATTGCACGGCGATTAAGTCGTTGGACGCTTTTAACTGGTGCCTCGGATTCCAGGTACTGTAATATGTCATCAGTCGATAAACTTTTTTCAACTCCACGAATAATGCCTACTCTTAACACTTGTGAGGATGGAATGTAAGCTTTAATTTTGAGGGTTTCAAGCATAGGATTACTCAAAAATGCATTTGCTTGAGAAGCCGTATGGAAAGTAACTTGTAGTCGATTACGTCCTTTACGTTGGATCGATTTGACATTGAGTTTAGTTTCGTAAAATCGGCGACCAAGTGCCATAGGGTGTAAATTGCCAATGTTTTGCTTGTTTATAGATTCAACAAGTACAAAGAAAGGTCCATGATGAAAGCGATTATAATATTCCGGGGTAGAAGCCACTTGGGACGCCTCGGATTGATTGTTAGATTGTTCGGAATTAGAACGGTCTACCACTTCCGTGTTACGCCTCTGTACATCAGACTCAGTTGACTGAGAACCTTGCTGTCGTGTCGTATTACTAGAGGAATTAGTTATGGGTTCCTCTTCCATAGGTACGACAATTTCACGCTCCACTCGTAAGGAATTCCCGGTTACCGCCGACGTTCCCCCACTGTCGGTCTCCATTGCTTGTCACTCCCGCACCACACTTGAACGAAAACACAAGTGATTATCACTACCGAGCACCACTGAGTCGCACAAGTAGAGTAGTGTACCGTACCACTATCTCTGCGTGACTCGAATGTGTGAATCAAAGAAGAAATAACGGATCAAACGGAGTCTCCGCAACCAAGGAATAAAAAGGAAAGCATACCCACTTTGTATATCTTCTGTCTTTTGTTTATTACTACTTACGTGTACCCAACTTCTTCAGAATGAAGAGCTTTTTATGTTCGTTTGTTCATTCCTAAGATTTATTTCAGAGAATTATCAGTTATAATTCAGAAGGAACACTGTATAATATTTTGCCACTTTACCTCGTATTTCTTAAGGAATGTAACTATTTTGTGTTTACTCGACTTTATCTATTTCGATTTCGGTTGCACATTTCTGTTGAATGATTGGTGCCACTGCAAACATGTTGGTCTAAAATGACTGATAGTTTCAAAATGTTGGTTGGTGGGAAACTTTGTTATGTTTTTGCTTTGCGTGTGTTTTAGAGACTTGTTTTTTTGAAACTTTTCTTGTGAAAATTGCCTTTTGGCTCTTGTTGTGCTGCTATGAGTGTGCCAGTAGAACGCTGTTCCGTGAATAGATATTTTCGCATGAAGCCGTGAAGTTTTTTACTTTAATTGTGACTATGTGAATTTCTGAAGATGAATGTAGCCGAGTGTTTGAAGTTACTTCAACTCAATCTAATTGATGAAGAATGGACAAACAAAGTGTGGGATTCAGAGTTTTTAGATATAGATGGCATTCCAGCTGAGTACGAAGAACTTCTTGAGAGTATGGAGGTTGTGGAGATTCTGTCTGCAGTGAAGGCTAACATCAAGAACAGCAGATGTGATAAGATTGATGATGGGCCCGATGCATATAGCTGGCCAGTATTAGTGCAAGAGTATGGGGTTCAGTACAAGGAATTATTAGCATTACTAGTGTATTTTATGAAAACTGGTCATGCAAATCCTGCAAATGAGCAAGCCCTACAAATTTGTGTCAAAGCAGCATGTTTATATTTACTTCTGTTAACGATCCATGGCAGCAACGCTTATTTTATATTTCAAATGTCTATATATGAAGTGGCCTTAGAAACACTCTTAATGGGAAACTTGTTAACTGAAGCATCAGGAAAGAAGTCTAAGTCTGCAGATGACAGTCAAAATGAAGATGATGAGCCTGGTAACGGTTCTAAATGCAGGAAGTTGACAGAGCGTTCAAAGTATTGCCTTCTTCAAGGATTGCATGAGTTGTTGCATGATCTTTCTTTTATGGCGAGCAACTATCCACTTGTTGAAGATGATGCCTTAAGAAAAGTTGTTTTTAATCTCATTGCACTTACGCGGATAGATACAAGTAGCTCAAACATTAATTTAAAGTCCTTGAGAAAAGACTGTACTATGTCTTCTCTCACTGTTAATGCATATGTTCTTTTGAGACAGTTGTGTGATCCAATGCATGGTGATGTAACCGAGACAGTTAATATTATTTTAATGTTCCTTTTACCTAGTGTTGTTATGGGAGGAAAACATTTGAAAGAGCTGCCTTTTCCTGCTTTGAGTAAAATATGTAACCATAGTGTTAGTTTTGTTGCATATTTGATTTTAACTGTAAAAGAAGAATCCTACAAGGGAGTTTTTATTTTTGTGCAACATTTATGCATGTCTGTAATAGATAAAGCTGAATATCGTCAGAAGACTGCTGAGAGTGTTGTGTGTATTCTACGTTTGCTACCTGCAGCTGTGTTTGATAAAACAATCAAGTGGTTCTTGAAATTCTCACATAGCAAGAAAAGCTCTCATAGGTTGTTTGCTGTGGAAATCATTTCAAAGCTCTTGTACGAGGATGAAAGATCCACATTACCTGAAAGTGGAGAAAGTGAGAGAGCAACCTGTATGCCATTTGAAGAAAATGTAGGGGAAGGAGAAGAAGGGATGATGGATTGCGACGGTAATGACCATCCTACTGTAAGTCAGGAAGTAGCGATTGTCAGTATATCTCACAAATATTTGTTGGGAGTGCTGTTCAGTCGTTGCCATGATAAGAGTAGTTCAGTGCGAACTAAAGCCCTGTGTAACCTTGCAGATTGTATGAGATCGAACAATAAGGTCATCCATAACTTAATGGAAGAGATCTTTGTGATACCGTATATCGATAACGATAACATTGCTAATTCAGATATTGTTGAGCGTGGATTCATGGATAGTGCTCTGTTCCTCAAGTCGTTAAATAACCCTCAGAGTCAGGATATGGACCCACTTCCAGGAGGGAAGGCAGTGGTGTCAGAACTGTTGCTTCTTAGCCAAGATGATAAGGTATATGTCAGGAAAGCAGCTCTTCAGATGTTGGAGTCCATCATGAAACTCAACAGGAAGTGGATGAACAAAGAGCTTCTTGAGGTAAGTATTTCTCTTCATTTACTATTCATTATTGGTGTAGATTAACAATTTTTCTTTGTAATCTCACAATGAAAGTTGTCTTCAGCGATCACAAATTATTCTTATAGAAAAATGACCCTTAGAGCAGGTGGGCACTACTGTATATAAAGGTTATATTATAATAATTGAAATTGGAATAGGAGAATAAATCTTATAGGCTACTGTAGTAGTGGCCTGCTGCAGCAATAGCTGTGAACATTGACTAAGAATGAAACTGATGATAACGGAAGTGTGAGAAAAGTGACGGAAAATATACTTAACTCCGGAAGACCATTTATTTGCCTTTTCCATTGTGACTATACATACGGAATTTTTTAACATTGGCATTTGTCTTTTCATAATCTTCTAGTGCATGCTTGTAACGGTCATGTTTTAATCACTTTAATAAAGTAGGCTGCAGTTTACTGCAAATGATTGTATTTGGCTGATTTAGTATTTCATTGTAAACTATACTTTTTTTTTTTTTTTTTTTTTTTTTTTTTTTTTTTTTTTTTTTTGTGAAATACCCTTCAATTTCAGGGAGCTGACTCTGATATGGTGTAATTATAATTTTAATTTTGACATCCCTTGCAGTTTTAATATGACAACAATGTATCAACACAGTTGTATTCCTTAAAACTTCCTGGGATTAGGTGAAGAACGTCTTCACTTATGCTGTTACAGCCATCAGTGAAGGGACGTATACAATTGCTGAAATCGTGACTTACCAATGAATCGTTATTTATAAAATCATTGGGAACTCTTTATTATATCACTGCATATTTCACTTTCAATTTCATTATTCCATAATTTTTTAATTATTTGATTTACGTTGCACCAACACATAGGTCTTATTAACATTAAAAATTAAATAATTGAACTTATTTAATTTTTAATGTTAATAATTTCAATACGGAACAATGAAATTTTTATCTTTAAATACATAGGTCTTATAGCGACGATGTAATAGGAAAGGACTAGGAGTGGGAAGGAAGCTGTCATGGCCTTAATTAAGGAATAGCATTTGCCTGGTGTGAAAATGGGAAACCACAGAAAACCATCTTCAGAGCTGCCAACAGTGGGGCTCGAAACCACTACCTTCCAAATGCAAGCTCACAGCTGCGCGACCCTAATCGCACAGCCTCTTGCTCGGTTTTCCTAATTGTAGTAGCCGTGCTACAAATTCTTTCTTTCGGAAGGCTTTGCACACGTATTTGTTTCCAAGTGCAGTACTTTAATTTATGGCCATATTTGAGCATTCTGGATAGGCCTATATGCCTTAATTACCTGAACTCTTCCACCTTTGGATACCACAGGAAGAACTTTGTGAAAATCTCCCCCAAACATGACAATCTTACTACCATTTCTTTTTCATACCTCAGAATGTTCTTTAGTAGGCGATCAATGCAATTTACTGCTAATGTAGGAATCATTAAAACTTCATCAATAATAATAATAATAATAATTGCTGTTTTGCAAAACATCTGCTTTTGAGCTGTTCCATTTAATACGTGAAATAGCTTTCTGTTACTGGAACAGGCGAACCAAAAGTTTTGTGAATTGTTTTACCATCTACTAATAACAAAGATGCAATTCCTGTCCATGCAGCAGCGATTGCAATCTCACCTCTGCTTAAACTTGAATAAACAAATGTTTTCCCACAGCCTCCTGAACTTTAAAAAAAGGAAAAAAAAAATGTTCTGACTTGGTGATCTATCAGGCTGACATAGAAAGATCAGTGGAGACAACTTTTATAGAACCATTTACCGGTAAATTAAGTTAACTGCAATGACCTAACCATCATATTATTCAAATAAATTACTATTTTATGCAAATAAAGGACTTAATGAAATAATATTTTTCTAGATGTATAATACATAGGTGTTAGTATTGCAGTTTGCTCACAATATTGTGTTAAGGGCCCCATACACGCGCAGACTTAGTCGGAGGTAAGTCTGCACAAACCAGTCTCTTCAGACATGTCTCTGTGTGTATGGCTGATAAGTCTGCCGACAAAAAGTCTGCAGGCAAGTCTCTGACATTCTAGCGCTGCTTGAATTCAGCCGGAGACTTTGCGACGAAAGCGCCATCTCAGAGTTGCGGCAGAAAATGTAAATGTGGTAACCTACAAATATGAAAACTGAAATTTATTTTTGCGCGTCTTTTTCGTGCAGAGCGCTAAATTGTGTCCAGATAACAACTCATCTTCTATACCGACTACCGGTATCTAATTAATTTCGATCCGCATACATTTTTCAACCATCCGAAGCCCATAATCTTAAACAGAAAACAGCTTGAGCGTGATGTACCGTATTCAACTTCCTCAGTAAATAGTCATTTAGTCTGAGCGTGTGTGGGCAACTGCATACTTCCGACTTACCTCCCGGAGGTAAGTCCGTGCAGGTAAGTATTCCAGAAGTCTGCGCGTGTATGGGGCCCTTTACACGTTCAGATTTTATATATATAGATTATTACTACACAACTGTCAGCTTTTTGACACGTGCGCACTTACACCGCTGGTAAACAAAATCATTCCCTCTCTTCGTAATTTGATTCTCTCTTCCTTTCCTGATGTTTGTTTTCTTTCCGCTCTTATAATGCTTTCTGTATTTTTAAGAATGTTATTCACTTGAGTTCTACCACATTTGTAAATTTTGGCCGATTTCCTTGCAGAAGTTCCTTCCTTATTTTCAATAATTGTTTTCCTTTGATCCTCTAGTGTTAAAGTCATCCTTGACGAATCGCACATTATTGAATAGCAGATTCATTGACTGTACGGTATATGACTGAACTCTAAAACTAAACTGAAGGTATTTTCTTAAATGATGTTGTCCATACTGTATAAAACAGAGCTAATAATGCTGCCTTATTGAGTGGTATGTCCCCAGCTCCATGACTGAATGGTTAGCGTGCTTGTCTTTGGTAACAGGGGTCCCAGGTTCGATTCCCTGCAGAGTCGGGAATCCATAATTGGTTAATTCTGCTGGCACGGAGGCTTGATTTAAATGTCGTCTTCATCATCATTTCATCCTCATCACGATGCACAGGTCGCCTACGGCCGTCGAATCAAAAGACCTGATTCTGGTGAACTGAATTTGTCATCGGACACTGCTAACACTAAAAGCCATACGCTATTTCATTTCATTGAGTGGTATGCATTAAAGCAAGATATTTCTCCAATCACCTGAGAAATGTCTCGCAAGGTTGAACTAGAACGTGACAGATTGCAATCACACCAGTTATGTTTCAACTTCTGTATTCATAAAGCTGAGGGATTTCCCGGGTGGATGAGAGGGATGTGTGACAGAGAGGGAGGAGAAGGTCATCAAACATAAATGGCTGATTTTATGGATGTTGAACTAGAGAATAATATAAACGACGGAGGACAAGATCTGCAGTTCTGTGTAATGAGGACAAGATGCAAATTTTCTTGCACTACTTTAGTTGGTGATTCTGGTTTCCAGATTGACATTTCAGAAGAAGTTGGCGTTAATGAGAGAACTGTCAAGAATTGTGTGGGAGGTTGTGAATGGCATTGGTCGCATGGTTTTGGTCACGTAGCTGTCAATTTGCATTTGAGAGATAGAGCTTCGAATCCCACTGTCTGCAGCTCTGAAGATTGTTTTCCATGGTTTCCCATTTCCACACCAGGCAAATGCTGGA